>NC_092225.1:16933001-17075501 GCF_036320965.1 Panulirus ornatus
AGAGTTCCAGAGCTTTGACGTGTAAGGGAAAGAAGTAGGTATCAAAACGGCCCACCCTTGAGTTGCCGATGGCCGCACAGTAATCCTCTGACGCAGCAGCTTGCCGAGTATTGCGTGGTCTAGCTAGTGGTGGGGGTACATAGGTATGCATGAATAACCGGGTGGGCTTTTATCCATTAGTATGTTCATATCTTTTCTGCCTTTTTTCATTCATCCTGTCGCAAGTAATTGAGTATCTTAACAGATTTTTTTTAACAGTGATTAGCCTATGTATGATGTTTGTGGTACACAGACATTGAATACACTCCAGTATGTTTTTTACTGGCCCTTCATATGTTCAGTACTGAGATGTGTAGTAGGGTGTATGTGGGTGTATAATCACCTCTCTGTAATTACCTATTTTTACGGTACGGGGAGAGAGTTTTACACTCTTGGGGCTCCATGTCTGTGTGTGATTATTTTGTGTATGTTGCGGGGAGAGTTTTACACTCGTGTTGCTCCGTCCCTTAACCTTGTTATATGTACCTTGTCTTTACTCCTGTGTGTGTCTGTGGATGTGTGTGTATGTGTGTGTGTGTGTGTGTTATTACATATTTGTCATTACCTGTTCCGAATGTATTGGGAAGGGGTGCTGCGTTCGTGGGACCCCATCTCTTCTTGTATGCAGTGTGTAGTGTTGTGTGTGTGTGTGTGTGTGTGTGTGTGTGTGTGTGTGTTTGTCACTAACGTGTGTGTGCTCGTACGCTCGCACAGCCTGCCAGTAAGCACGAGCAGCAGCAGCAGCGACCAAACGAGTCACGCCGACGTCCAGCCGGGGGGCGGCGCCCCAGCTACTGCCAAGCCCCAGGGTCTCCGCGGCATCAGGTATACTTCCCACGCACGTCTCCTCCCTCTCCTCCCTCCCTCCCTCCCTCTCCCGCCTCCTCCCTCATTTGCATGATCTGTTGGTGGGTGACGGACGCGTCACATGGTGGAGGGTCCACGTGCATGCTGAGTACCTGTTGATAAGCCCGAGTGGTAGATGCTTGAGTACCTGGACTGGTAGATGGTCTACATGCATGCTGAGTACCTGGTGGTAAACTCGAGTGATGGAGGTGTCAATACCTGGACTGGTAGAGAGTCTACTTGCCTGCTGAGTGCCTGATGGTAAACTCGAATGGTAGAGGCTTGGGAAACCGGACTGGTAGAGGGTCTACATGCATGATGAGTACCGGGAAACCGGACTGGTAGAGGTTCTACATGCATGGTGAGTACCGGGAAACCGGACTGGTAGAGGGTCTACATGCATGGTGAGTACCTGCTTGTAAACTCGAGCGGTGGTGGCCTGAGTAAGACTTGGTGGTAAACTAGGATAGTGGAGAGTACTGTTGCATGCTGAATGCTTACTAGTAAACTCAGGTGGTGGAGATGAGAGCTGGTGGTAAAGTAGAATGCTGGAGGGTGTAGATGCATGATAAGTACATAGTGGTAAACTCGAATGGTGGAGGGTTGAGTGTCTGGCATGGTAAACTCGACACATGTCAAGTACCGGGTGGTAAACTCATCACATAGTGGGCATCCATGCGTGATGAGTACCTGATGGTAAACTTTAGTGGTGGAGGGTTTACACCTGGTGGTAAACTAGTGGTGGAGGATATTGTTGCATGCTGAATACCTGTTGCTAAACTATAATATAGGAGGGTACAAATGCATGATGAGTATGTTACGGTAAACTATGAGTGGTGCAGGATATACATGCATGCTCGGTGCTGGTGGTATACTAGAATGGTGAAGGGTATACATGTATTCTGAGTACCTGGTAGTGAACTAAAGTGGTACGTGCCATGTCTTTACTTCCGTGTATATTCTGTACACAGAGGAATACATGGAGAATACCTGGTGATACGCCGGACTGTTGGAGAGAATACGTGCATGCTTAGTGCCTGGTGGTAAACTGGACTGTTTGAGGATGTACTACGTGCATGCTGAGTGCCTATCCGTAAACTAGAATGGTGGAGGGTATAAATGCAAGCTATTATGTTGTCCGGGGAAAGGTCATTTGCTTTTCGAAATAGTAAATGAATTTTTTTTTTCGAGTTTGGAGGTAATGTAACGCGTCTTGCTTCCTCAGGTCCAAGTTTTCCAAGTCGAGCGGCAAGGAAGGGAAAGAGTCTCCCAAGTCCTCGCGGAAGGACAAGGATCGCGAGGAGCGAGAGGGGTCGAGGAGTTCGCCGCGGGGAGGTCACAAGGCTCACCGCGACCCCCGCGCTGAGCGTGGTGAGAGTCGCGAGAGGAGCGGACGGGAGGAGCGCGGAGGCAAGAAGGGCGAGAAGCTGACCTTAGAGCTGGATGGCGGGTCCCGCTCACGTCCACAGCAACACGCCCCGCCCCCCACCCAGGCTGACCAGGTCAGAGAGCAGCGCGTGGCAGCGCTGGCCCCTCGCCCAGACCCCACCACCGCGGGTCAGACCGCAGATCCTCAACTGCCCCCAGCTCTCCCGCCTAAGGAGAACTCCCACAGGGACCACGCTCCTGTCCCACAGCCTGAAATACTCTCTGCAGCCATGCAGCAGCAACAGCAGCAGCATCAGCAGCAACAGCAGCAGCAACAGTCTGCCGAGCATGGGCTAGCCTCCACGCCAGGCAGCCCCTTACTCCCAGGCACTCCAGGCACTGGCATCCCAAAGCCCACAGCCCACGTGAAGGGCCAGACGAAGACAGTGCCACCGGAACGCACGACTCCTACCACGACCTCTCCCAACGTGAACACTCCCCAGCAGGCGAAGGATTACAACAAGATGGTTCGCCACACGCCCGGCGTGTCGACGCCGAAGGTGGTGGTGGGCGCAGGTAGTGGCGCACCGCGGGCGGCCGGCACTCCTGCGGGCACTGAGGGCAACGCGACGCCGGAGTCGCGGGATCCTAAGGGTTCCCTGCCGCGGCAGAAGCAGCTAGGGAGGCGGGAGGACTCCGCCACGGGTATCAGCGTGGCGCTAGTTAGCCCAATGCCCAACCCCCGTGAGAAGGACCTGGTGACCCCCTCGGAGTCTGGCTCCAACATTAGCGAGTCCTCCCAGAGCAACAGCGGTCATAGCAACAGCAACTCCTCGGGCAACTCCTCTGTGATCTACAAACCCACCAGCTCCGAGGATGGCAGCGATGGTGATTTCAAAACTCATATTGGGAAGGTAACCCACCATCACATCTCGTTCTGTCAGACAGGTGAATATGTGGTGATTACTACATGAAATAACCAATTCTTCGTTATGGCTTAAAGACTTTTATTTATGAATGGTGTTTCGCAGGTGGACGAAAAAAACGAAGCGGAAGAAGGCGACGAAGTAATCTTAAATATTAAGCCGATGCAGCCCCTAGTCCGCGCCTCGCAGTACGGCTACATGAGAGGTCTGGCCCTTCATCAGGCCCGTACTGTACCCCCATCACTGCACGTCTCCAGGCTAGGTACGTACACCACTTGGGCTTTTAGTTAGGTCTGATACTTGTCATTGTTTCCGAAAGGAAAAATAAAGTAGCTAGAAAAAGGTAAGCAATTAATCAGACATTGATCACGTATAATGCAACGTGAGCCTCTCGTATATGGCAGCTTTGAAACATTAATTACTGGTGACCTGCTAATTATGATTTCAATCAGCCACTGTTCATAACCACTATGGTGTCCAAATGGAAGTCACCTTGCATACAACTGGTTTACAGAATGAGTGTTAGCCTTACTAACAAATGGGTTAAAGGTAGCAGGTAAGAGTGGAAACAGGAGTTAAGAAGTCATTCTTTCCAACGAGTTTCGACAGAATTTTCTGAAGGAAAATACTAATTTTCCTCCTAAGAAGAGAGCGTCAAAACTACTTGAGAAGAATACATTACTTACCTCTCGCTTTCAGTCTTCGAAACCACCTTTAACCCGGTGCATAATGACAGTACAGTAGAAAACTGACCTAGAGCTCCTCCCTCTCCCTCCTCCACAGCCCTGCAGGACAGTGCTAACACTGTGCCACAGAAGGGAATGCGCCTCGGACCGCATCTCAAACGGCCGCCGGGGACCAACCAAATGATCGACGCCGACTACAGCGACCTGGACAGCGTTGAATTAACGAACGGTAAGTGTTCTGGTCTGCTCTTGGAGGGTTAAAGGTAGTTAACGATATGTAAGATCTGATCTCCTTGCGTAGGGTAATTAACGAATTGCAACTGTGTTTTTGTCTCCTTTATAGTCATTAACGGACTCTAAGCACTCCGGTCTTATCTTTAAGTGTAATTAAAGAACTGTAAGTGTTCTGGTGTCCCCGTGAAAGGTAATTAAGTACCTGTAATTGATCTAGTCTCAAACGGTAATTGAGGTCAGGTACATATCGGTAAATTTCGGATTTTTCGTGACCAAATTCATTCTAATACTCACCCCTTCTTTGCTTCTTTTCAGCGAAATTATCTGGCAATGTAGTACGGAAATCATTTGCACCAGTTTATTTCTCCTGTGATTTATTTTCGTGTTTCATAGTTTTTATCCTCGTGTGCTGCAGCGAAAATGTGCGGACTTAAAAATTTTTTCATCCCCGAGCACTTGACCGAAGATGGCTGTAACCTTGAAGCTTAAGAAATTTGTGTGTTCATAATCCTTTATATATATTCAGTCTGTGAGTTGCGCGGTCCGCTCGATTAGGATTAGCATCTTTTTTTAAGCCAATGATTTCTTTAGAGCAGTATGCCATCACAAAGTCAGTATCGTGATGTGGTAAGGTTTATTCAGCCCGCCTTTTAGATTCGTGCTCTGGTCCGATTCGGCAGATCACGATCCACCTCCGCTAAAAGCCAGTGGGAGTAGAAATCAAAGATTAGTTGGGCTTTACTGCCTGAATACGCAAATCTTAGGTTGGGTGTAAGGTAACTTGGTATGATAGCCCGTGACTTAGGTCATCGTAAGGTATTTCAAGTGATTAGGTAATGAGACCAACTTGAGGAAAAGCGCTTTTTGACGTAAATCAAAACTATATTACAAAATTTGACAGTTCATGGTCCAGCGACTGATTTTTTTTATTCCTATGTTGATTATTTGTTTTGGATTATTTACTGTTAAGTTATTTTTGGATTATTTACTGTAAGTTACTTTTTTTCCCCCTGATGATTAATGCTCCATTTTTCTCCACCTCTTTAACCATGTGTAGGGTACATGTCGGACGGAGACGTGTTACGTAACGTGGGTTACAAGTCCTCCAACTCGTCCGACCTGGATGGTTATCTGAGCGAGGGGGGCGCTTCTCTGTACGCCCACCGCCTCAACCAGAGGTTCAAGGAGGGCATGAGGCAGGTCCACGAAAGTATGAACAAGGTGCAACACTTTATACAGGACGACAGGTGAGTGAAACTCCTCTGTACATGTGACGGGTCGCTACCCGTGTCTTTCCTACGGTTGAGGTCGTTGGTGTAACATGCTCAGGTGGGGAAAAAGAGTATTTGAAGCTATTGGACTAAGAGCAGTGTAGATGCGGAGATTTTATTTTCATATGGGAAATGACTTTGACAACAACAGCGCTTCAGAAATAGCGAGTGGCACGTTTGTAAACTGTGGTAACGGTGTATGTTATGCAAATTAAATGTTTATATAGCAGTGGTGCAGTGTGTTTTGTATAATTTTATACACTGCAGCCTCTTGTCATATGAAGCTGTTTTGCACTGCAGGCATTACACGCAAGAAATTATTCTTAAAAAAGAGAAATATATATATATATATATATATATATATATATATATATATATATATATATATATATATATATATATATATATATATATATATATTCTAATTATGCTCATATGTGTTTTTGATCCATAGATGGATTTTTCCCCGATCTGTGAAGTTTACTGTTTCAAGATTTTGGCCTTACTGCAAAGTAGGGTACAGACATAATTGGTTTGCCCTTGCTCGTGTGTGTGTGTCCTTGTTTCCCGGGATTACGTACACGTTATCTCATGACTTGATGATTGGATTTGACCCAGTCTTGTGCCACAGATATTGCATACAAAGCTCTCTACGTAATTAAGCTGTCGAGGTCAGAAGGTCAAAGTTCAGGGTCAAAGGTCTTGTGTGCTGACGTGCTTCGTAGTGTCGTTGTGTACGCAATACCTGGCGACTTTGGAAATGTATGTGGACCTAATCTGTAACGGAGTTATTACAGAGATAGTTCTGTATACTTAATTAAGACTTCGAAATCAGGGTCCCTGGTCAAGGTCACATTGTGTCATATTATTGAGTCATAGGTCGTAACTTCAAGATATTGCTTGCTTGCTATATTGCTACTTAGATGCGTGTGTACACCATGCCTGAAGACTGGTTCTGTGGAAGTGATATAAAACCTTGTCATAGATGCTGCTTAGAAAGTTTACATATCAAGTTTTTAAGATGGAGGGTCTAAGGTCATTTTCACAAGATGACACTTTAGTGGCTACAGAACCTTGGACAGAGGCATGTGTATGAAAAACATCGCTTGACCCACCAGTAGAAAATAAGGTTTTCAAAAGTTTGTATTATGATAGAAGTAATGTTTATGAAGAATGATGATACGATATAACTGATGGAAATGTTTGTATTGCATTTGATTTGCATAGGCGCTTATTAGGGAAACGCAAATTTATTGTGTTGTCACCATTGACATCGCCGATCAGAATATTTTTTATTATCATTATTAAATGCTCCAAATATTTCAAATCATAGTGTCGCTATTTGTGTGAAAGCACGTGAACGAGGTAAGAAAAAATTATAGCACTACTCCGACAAGATCTTCCATGTTTTAGAAGAGTTTGAGTTACTCCTAGGACATCCGTCATTTTCTCTGGTGTTCAGGTGTATGTAAGAGAAAACGGACCACTCTACCTATTGATTTGGGTGTTGGCCCGGTAGTGAACAGCTCTCCTCATGACTCATGGCCTCACACTCTATATCTGATTTCTTTACCCAGAGTAGTTCTTTTGTTTTCTCCCAAACCGGATGTGATTATATATATATATATATATATATATATATATATATATATATATATATATATATATATATAGATAGATAGATTGATTTATTAATAGTTGTAGTATTGATTATTAATAGTATATATATATATATATATATATATATATATATATATATATATATATATATATATATATATATATAAAAGAATTGAGCCAAAATTTAAGGGGAAGAAAGTTGTTAGTTCCGCATGCCATTATCATAGGAAAGTATAATTAACCTTTTCTCATTGTTCATTGTTGCTGCTGTAATTAATGTAATGAAGCAGAGCGACAGGTTGGATAATATGCATAAAGACGCCATGACGTATTTTTTCCACGACCAAGATGCATTAATAAGTACGCAGAGCTGCCAGAAATATAATGAATATGATGAAATATGCAACTGAACCAGAGATTTATAACATTTCCACAGTTTCAGGGCCGAGTTTCATTTGACTTTTCTGCAGTATTTTTTAAGTCAGGAGTGGCGGGGTCGTGCGTGAATATATAATATATAGACTTCTGGTTATATATATATATATATATATATATATATATATATATATATATATATATATATATATATATATATATAACCCTTCGATGCCCGCCCTTTCCTATATATGGTTCAGACTTGTCGTCATCCCCTGGTAAGTTAAGCCACGTCTCGAGCCAGCAAAATCTTTCGTTATATCCCGTTTTGAGTGTACTAGATGTATATCACTGAGGTGTCTCTGTGTACAGTGTACATTATTGTATAAAATGTATGTGCGCATATATATATATATATATATATATATATATATATATATATATATATATATATATATATATGATTAGTGCTTTGGTTGTGTGAATGGTCAATCGCATATCCTCAACTGTAAAATACCTATTTTGTCTCATATATTGCTATTTAAATGCATGATACAACAGCTGGCTGATTCATTAACTTGCCTAGATCACTTATGTATCATTTAATAACTTCATGCTGTGTATATTTTTTTTCCTTTCCTTCTTTTGTATTTTACCTTCCAAAATCTTCCTGTTTTCTGCGGTGTAAAACAGAAGCAGTGGATTAGAAAACGAGATGGAGGTTTCCTCCCTCTCGCCATCTACCACTTCGTCAGAGCCTAGACACTTTGACGAAGAGGATGACTATTTAGACGAGGATGTAAAAGATAAAGATGATGATGATGATGATGATGGAGACGAGGAGGAAGATATATTTATAGATGAGAGGAAACCTACTGGGGTGACGTCAACGGAGTCGAGAAGCAGGAGGCGGTGAGTGTTGGATGAGCATGCGGATGTTCCCTTCCCTCCCTCAAGTAACATCATGTGTGGTTTGTGTGTGTGTGTGTGTCTGTGTGTGTGTGTGTGGCGTGCTCCCTTTACTAACTCATACACTTGTTTGCATTGGCCTTCGTGGTGTGTGTGTGTGTCCCCGTTACCCCTGAGCATAGACCCGTGCATATTCTAGAAGCTTGTTTACGACATTTCCTCCCCTCCCAATAGAACGCCTGATTCAAAATGGAAAAAAAATATATATATATATACGGATCCAATTGGATGGTTATTGATAGAATAGGATTTTGTTTGTTGGAATGTTCCCCGGCTTGAAGGATCCATGGCTTTTAGAATGGCTCTGATTCCATCCTATAATGACTCTCTCTCTCTCTCTCTCTCTCTCTCTCTCTCTCTCTCTCTCTCTCTCTCTCTCTCTCTCTCTCTCTCTCTCTCCATCCTTTTGAGATGACTACAAAGTGACAGCAGAGCAGAGAGATGCGCATCTTGCAGTGCTGTACATTCAGCTTCCTTTTTTTTTTATTTATGCTAGTGGACTTGATTCTGTTTTTTTCAATAATCAAGAAACATCACCACCACCACCATGTTTTGTGCTAGCCTAGTTGAGACAGACCCTGTTCACCTAACCTAACTCGTAGCTTTAGATAAGATACTAGCTGACCACGCAGCTTGTCCACTTTGGGATCGCATGATTACATGTTGACCTGATATGTTTAATGTTTTTTTTTTTTTTTTCAAGGTGATAATTTCATAGTTTCAGGTTACCAGGACGCTTTATACACGGAGGAAGCTCGCTCGACATATTGTATTAATTTTTTTTTTTTGCCCTGGCAAATGCCGGAAGCCATTGCGTGCACGAAGCCCGACATTGGTTGGATAACGTTTAGCAGTGCTCCGTGGGGGAGGTTAGCTGGCGAGGGGAGGCGTGAAAAGCGATGGAAAGGGAAGAGGTTTTTATGATCGTGGTCCGTCCCGGCCTCGCCCCGAAGGTGTGGAAGTGGATAGCTACTGCTGCTGCTGAAGACTCGATGAAGGGTTACGACGTATGGGAGAGAGAGAGAGAGAGAGAGAGAGAGAGAGAGAGAGAGAGAGAGAGAGAGAGAGAGAGAGAGAGAGGTGCACAGATGGGTGTTGTTGACCCCTAGGTGGGGGTAGGTTGAGACTGTAGAGCTGAGAAAGTGACAATGGCAACCCAAGCGAAGGAAGAAAATTGGTTTTAGAATGATATGCAGACTGCAGTTGCACCAGAATATCTAGACCTATTGCGAATATATATATATATATATATATATATATATATATATATATATATATATATATATATATATATATTAATATATGGCTACGTTACCACGACATACTGGTTCAGTTTCGTTTCAGAGATACGTCATTGGGAATTTGTGGCGTTGAAAGCTGTCAGTAACAGATCGTGTGATCGGGTTGGTCAAAGAAGGGGATGAGGAGGGTGGTGGCGTGGCTCGCGGGAGTGTGTGGTAGTGGTGCGTCATGACCAGAGGTGTAGGTCAGGTCACGGGACTTATGTATGTGTCAGACAGTACTCTTATGACGTCACGCACACGTAATCAAACCTTCCCTCCCCCTCCTCTACCTCCCCCCCCCCCATACCTTCCCGTAAAGGTCTGTATAGAAGGGGGATTTCCCCCCAACGCGTCACGTGCGTCATTCACACGCTGCTTTGCTTCTATCGCACTCGCCATGCACGGAGTCTGCTTGTGTGTGTGTGTGTGTGTGTGTGTGTGTCTTCCCTGTGTAAATATTGTATGGGTTCAGAGGAGACTGCCACTTTGTCATGGCGTACAACGTGCACATATTGGCTGAGGTAAAACTATATTAATGAACCCCATTGTAAATAGCTGAAATGGAAGACATATTTTTTTTTTTTGCAAATAGTTTAAGTGGAAAGTTGCAATCTGTAGCATTGTAAATAGTTAAAATAGAAACTATGACTGATCAGCATTGTAAAGATGTAAAATGAGAATTAAAAATTATAAGTTACTCAGATTGTGAATAGTTCAAGATACAGGTGTTAGGCAGAAAATGCAAGGTAATACAGACTGTGAGTATGTAATAGTACAGGAAGAAGTCTTGCCCTTCATTGAGAGATGATGGACGGATACAAAGCCTATCCTTGGCAAAGTTCATGGCAAACTGATGTGGAGTATAATTTTGAAAGTAAATAGTGGACGTATTTCTTTTATCTTTCTCTTTAACTTGAAACAGAAAGTCTTATTTTGTTATTCCGGAACGCTGTTGGGTTCCAGAGACCAGGATGTGTCTGCCAATCATCGCCTGAGATGTAGAGATGTTGCTGCTGATTGGAGAGATCATTGGTGGAGCTCATTAGGCCACGGTATATAGCTTAATCCAGGTGTTGTTGTTGGCTCATGTGTCCCACGAGGAGACGATAGTAAATTGGTTCGACTCCTGTTGGCTTCCGGTTGCTTCCACCTCCTCCTCCTCCTCTTCCTCCGTCCGCTTGCTTACCTTGGTCATTGATTGGCCAGGAGCGGGAAATCAATCGTTTGCGTAACCAATGTTTGGGGGAGTGTACGCCGTGCAGTGCGTAACACTCTGCAAGTTGTTCGTGAGGTTGCGTACATGATTCTTACTGTACACGCATCACAGTCCGATCATAAAGGTGTCGGGGACTGAGGCTAAGATGGAATAGAATGGGATGGGGGAACGGGTGAAAAGTGTGTAGAATACTAGGTAATAATAGACAAGGGGGGGGGAGAGAGAGAGAGAGAGAGAGAGGGAGGGAGGGAGAGGGAGTTGTGGTGTTGGTGTGGAAGGAGAGGGGTGTGTTGTGGGGGAGGTGCCCCACCCCTGGCGACTGTTGCTGCTGCTGCTGTTGTTGTTGTTGTTGTTGTTGTTGTTGTTGTTACTGTGCTGTAGCTTAGGGACTTGATAAACTGCCTTTTAGGTCCATGAACCTTTGCCACCTATTTTTTTGTTCATTGTCGTATGACACTTAGATTAGTATTATTGTTTTTATTTTGTTGGGGGGGGGGGGGGCGGCGGTTCACAGATGATATATTTGTTCGTCTAATTAGAGTTACAATGGAAAGTTCGTTTAATGACACATAAACGAGTCTGGGACTAATGGGTAACGAATTGTCAGGTCTTTAGTTCTCAACCCTCTTGTTACAGTGCACACAACGTACGCCCCTTCCTCCCCCCCCAAGCCCCTTTCTATTTTTTTTTTTTTTTTGGGGGGGGGGGAAGGGCCTTTTTTCTCCTTCCCAAGTCTAAAGCTCAAAGTAACATTGTGTTCTACATAGGCCTAACACCGCTGGCCTCTTCCTCCTCCTCCTCCTCCGATCAAGGTATCACCCCAGCGACACATAAGTTCTCCCCAAATATAGATTTCTGTGGCCATACGAGTGCTGCTCCCTTCCCTCCTCCCCCCCTTTTTTTTTTCCTTTTTTTTTCATCTCCGGAGGTCCGTCATCCTTCCTTAGAGGGCCGTAACGCTGTTAAAGTTGAGGCGAGGGGAGTAAAGGAAGACTACTACCAATCCCCTCTATCTCTCAATTTGCGGCGGGAGGTGGTGGAGGGGGAGGGTTGAATCAGGTGAGGGCCGCGGGCTGCTGGGTTTGGACAACGAAGGGCGGTAATGACGTGTCCCCCTCCCCCGCTCCTCCTCCTCCTCCTCCTCCTCCTCCTCCTCCTCCTCCTCCTCCTCCTCCCCCTTTTGCTCTCGGTGGTTGCACTGAAGGGGGGGGGGGTGGACTTTTACCCCCCCCTGGTGTTGGGGAGTTGCGGGAGGTGGGGTTGCTGTATAGAGAAACGGGGATAGAAATGGGAATTAGTTAGAAGGTAGAGAGGGAAAGATATGTGGGTTGATAGACCTGCGGTTGCGAGAGAGAGAGAGAGAGAGAGAGAGAGAGAGAGAGAGAGAGAGAGAGAGAGAGAGAGAGATGGATAGGGACGTAAGGCTAGATTGGAAGGGGATGATTGAAAAAAAATTATATAGCTAAGGCTAGAGTTGAGAGGGTGGAGGGATAGGAAGCTATGAAGATGGAGTTAGATTTGGAAGGGAGGGTAGAAATGTACTTTTATAGGGCTAGGAGTGGAAAGGCAGAAGGATAGAGAAGAGCCAGAAGATTTCGGAGGGAGGAGGTCACCAAGGATAGGGGACGCGAGAGTTACGCAGGCTGGCAAGGAGCTGCTGGAAACGACAGCGAACGAGTACAAGAAGTTTGAGAGGGTCGCTTAACTGTTGCGGGCGTACAGAAAAAAAAAAAAAAAATGCGAAAACATACTCGCACAATTTTTTACGGCGCCTGATGTAATGATAATGTTCTTTTTCTATTCGTTTTTACTGTACTGCTGCGCTGAAGACTTGTGAGAAAGCTTGGCCATTGACATTTCTTCAGCAGAATTTTCAAGGCTTTCTCTAAAGTAAGTGTGTCGATGGAGGAATACATAATATATATTAAGGACTGGAATATATGTTTATATATTTGATATAGGTTGTAGAAAAGACCTCATCACGTTATTTTCGTTGTTTAAGAAACTCTTTTTAAGATGACATGTGGAAAGGTCACTTGATATGGTAGCACTTTTTGGCATAAGGATGGTCAAGTTCTCGTTGCGTGGCAACAGTTTTTGGCATAGGGATAGACGAAGTCTCGTTCCTCGGTAAGACTCTTTAAATAAACACTTACATGGTATAACAGAAGGTGCATACACCTGATAATGTAGGCGGATCAAAATTACGAAAGCTTTACCTTACACGACTCATTTGGCATGTTTATCAGAGATAATTTTGCCACATTTTTCTTTCTACTGCTTTTCTTGGCGTTTTAGAAACCATGAACTGGAGGGCGTGTGATATCTGTTAGGATCTGATCCCTTTAGATGTGTTATACTGACAGTGGCTGGGTCAGTCTCGGAGCGTCAGGCGCCATGCATATTCGATCCCTCCGGCGGGAGGGAGAGGTCGCTGGGAGCCAGGCGAAAGGTCAGCGCCTTCATCCGCAGCGCCAGGGAGGCGGGCGGAGAGCTTTTTAAGCACGACGGTAAAACCCTCAAGCAGTTTGGTATGGCCCTTGGGCACGACCTTGATTAAGACCCTTGAGTACGACGGTATGATGCTTGAAGCACGGCGGTACGACCCTTGAGCACGGCGGTACGACCCTTGAGCACGACGGTACGATCCTTGAGCTAAACGTTACGACCTTATTAAGAACGACGATGAAAAAAAAAAAAGAAACTTTGAGCACGACGGGACGAACCATATCTATGGTGACCTGTCCTTTGACTTGAACTTTTAAGGGTTTTGGTTACGAGCTGTGGCCTTTTGGCTTTGCCTATTTTTATCATTCTTACCTTTTTTTTTTTAAGGTGAAAGAGTCATACAATTTATATTGTTCGTTAGGTAAACTAACAGATGCCTGTGTCAGAAATTTTTGAGATGAATTAAAAAGTATAGATTTTTTTTTTTTTGTGTTGGAGGGGGATAGATTGGATTTTTTTTTTCTTTTCTTTTTGACATTTGAGAGTCGAATTATTCTTTAGTTAAGGTCTAGTGTTTAGTTGTATTTTGGGCAATATTCATGAAGTTCATGAAAATAAGAATCTTAATGTATATTAAAGAATAGATGGGAATACGAATGAGGATATTCCTGGGTTAAGATAGGATTGAGTTGTCTCATTTGTCCACGTATATTTTCACCACTTGTTAAACAGACGACATCGTACAGTAATCGTAATGTTATTGTTCTCGGTTGTCGTGGAAGGTTTAGAGAACATACAGGAAGGTTATTTGTCCTGATGGAACAACTGTGTGAGTCAGATGATGTTTGGAAATTGAACGTAATGTTGCATATTGATGCCTGTAACATTCCTGGAATAATAATGATAATAATGATGATGATAATAATAATAATAATAATAATAAGAATATTATTATTATTATTATTATTATTATTATTATTATTATAATTATTAATATTATTATTATTATTATTATTATTATTATTATTATTATTATTATTATTACAGACAGGGAAGAAAGACTATGCTATCCATGTATCTCCTACATGACACAGATGGCGATTAACAGTATTGGGAGCAGAAGGCGAGGCGGAAATATTCTTTCCTTTTATATTATCACTTTGTAAAAATAAGAACAGGAGGAGGTTCCAAACGAGGATTTTTCCACGGACTCGCTCGTCTGCTTTTGTCGCTATCTCGATAAGTGTGTGTGTGTGTGTGTGTGTGTGTGTGCAAATACCGAAATGTATCAGATCATCAAAACCAAGAGAATGTTAAGTCATGAAAAACCGTAATAGTTAATTCCAACGATGATGATGATCGTGGTGTTGGCGGGTTTTCGCCAAAATAAAACGCAATTTTCTCGCCCGAATTGGTTTCCAAACTTTGATATTTGAGTGACTTTAAAAACCAGATTTTTCAAGGCCTCTTTTTTTTTTTAATTTATTCTTTTTACATATTTGGTACATCTGGTGATTGCTTACATGTTTCCCACGGAGGGAAATTACTACAAGTAATGCTGGTACGTCATGTCTAATGAATGTCATGTTATTCGTTGACTTTAATGGTGTAGCGGCTTGCGGTATTGACCTATACGCATGCGCGGGCCCGCATGGGATCGAATCCTGCCTGCTGCAGTTGGTCCACAGTCCATCCAACTGTTCCTCGGTGCTGGTCGATAAGATTGGGCACCTGGCTCAGGTGGCTGTGCATAGAGACGCAAATATTTTCGCTCACACCTTCACAAAAACGAAGAAATATCGTGTAGTTCTGTCGTGTATGAATCCTTCCTCGAAGAAGGTATATTGAGGGAGCATATATATATATATATATATATATAACCTTCCTCAGAGGATCTGTGCAAGAGAGGGCGTTTCCCACTGTGTAGCTGCACTGTACCCCTTTCTGGACCTCTCTCTCTCTCTCTCTCTCTCTCTCTCTCTCTCTCTCTCTCTCTCTCTCTCTCTCTCTCGTCTGGCAAACCTGCTGCTGATCGATAGAAGTACTCCAGACAAAGCAAACTCATTAGCGGTTTGTGCCTGGTACGTACACTCTCGGTAAACCGTGGTGGTCCACGTAGGTATATCGCAGCAGTGTACGACTTAAAGCCAGCAGATGTCTTGCTGGAAGTAGAAGTTGATGTATAACTCACTAGACCATTCCCCGGTGATCCGACCTCAGAACTCTGTGATGGTAGAGAGACATGCTGTATCTAAGAGCTTTCATATTTGCGCGGTCATACGCTGGTTAGTCAAGTCGTGGCATATGTTCCAATACTTTCTTGTACATAGGGGTAAGCATATTGTTGGCCTGGGCTGCCGCGAGTGTCTGCGGAGATGATTTATATCTTCTTGGAAAAAGACAAGTCACGAGAAAGAGTTCAGTTTCGTTTGTCGATTGTACATTTGAATTTTGTGTTCGTCTTTTGATGATTTATACGTGTCGCCTCTTCTTTTGTTTACAGGAACCGTAAGATCAAGCATTATAGCATTTTATGTCTTTGAGAAATATTTCAAAGTCGTCGTTGTGATATTCTCCATTGCCTGGAAAGGTAGGTTTTGTATGGAGCTTTGAAGCCTGGAAGAGTCGTTGAAGTGGCGAGAGCTTTTGGCGTGTTCCGAGCCTGGGACCCCAGATTTAGTCCCTTTGAGCATGGCGGTACGACGGTTGAGCACGAATGTTCGTGCCCTGGAGCACGGCACGCTCGAGGTGTTTTAAACAGCAGGCTGTGTGTGTGTGTGTGTGTGTGTGTGTGTGTGTGTGTGTGTGTGTGTGTGAAGCAGCTGATGATGCAGCGGCGTGTAAAAGGCAGGAGGAAAGGAAACCCGTACAAGTTTCTTCGGTATTATTGGTGATGTCAGCTGAGATGTGGCAGGGGGTCGTGTTATCGGCCATCTGGCGTGTCAGCCGTATCGTCCAAGGGGAGGTGGTCGTGAGGGTTAGGCGTGGGGGAGGAGGGAGGAGAGAAAGGGAAAGGGAGATGAAAGAGAGAGGCCTCCTGCTCAAGGATAGGAGGAGAGTGAGTGGAGAGGGGAGAGTAAGCGAGTGTTAGCCCCCGTCCTGAGAGGGAAAGGGGAGGGAGGAATTTCCAAGCCTCAACCTACCCTTTCCTCTCCCGTCTGACTTTTGAGAGAGAGACTCGGGGCAACACAGGGCTGTACGTCGGCTGGCTCAAAGCAAGACTTTAGTTTATATTATTCTGATTTTTTTCTTATCTTCGTCATCTGCTTTTGAATTTTAAAGTTTATTTTGCTGTCGTGTGGCTTTCAAAAGTTTTAAAAGATATATTATACTTTCTTTTTGTAAGTAAGGTTATTATTATTATTATTATTATTATATATATATATATATATATATATATATTATATATATATGTAAGGGAGGTAAATGCAAGAGTCCTGGAAAGAGGGGCAAGTATGAAGTCTGTTGGGGATGAGAGAGCTTGGGAAGTGAGTCAGTTGTTGTTCGCTGATGATACAGCGCTGGTGGCTGATTCATGTGAGAAACTGCAGAAGCTGGTGACTGAGTTTGGTAAAGTGTGTGGAAGAAGAAAGTTGAGAGTAAATGTGAATAAGAGCAAGGTTATTAGGTACAGTAGGGGTGAGGGTCAAGTCAATTGGGAGGTGAGTTTGAATGGAGAAAAACTGGAGGAAGTGAAGTGTTTTAGATATCTGGGAGTGGATCTGTCAGCGGATGGAACCATGGAAGCGGAAGTGGATCATAGGGTGGGGGAGGGGGCGAAAATTTTGGGAGCCTTGAAAAATGTGTGGAAGTCGAGAACATTATCTCGGAAAGCAAAAATGGGTATGTTTGAGGGAATAGTGGTTCCAACAATGTTGTATGGTTGCGAGGCGTGGGCTATGGATAGAGATGTGCGCAGGAGGATGGATGTGCTGGAAATGAGATGTTTGAGGACAATGTGTGGTGTGAGGTGGTTTGATCGAGTAAGTAACGTAAGGGTAAGAGAGATGGGTGGAAATAAAAAGAGCGTGGTTGAGAGAGCAGAAGAGGGTGTTTTGAAATGGTTTGGGCACATGGAGAGAATGAGTGAGGAGAGATTGACCAAGAGGATATATGTGTCGGAGGTGGAGGGAACGAGGAGAAGAGGGAGACCAAATTGGAGGTGGAAAGATGGAGTGAAAAAGATTTTGTGTGATCGGGGCCTGAACATGCAGGAGGGTGAAAGGAGGGCAAGAAATAGAGTGAATTGGAGTCATGTGGTATACAGGGGTTGACGTGCTGTCAGTGGATTGAAGCAAGGCATGTGAAGCGTCTGGGGTAAACCATGGAAAGCTGTGTAGGTATGTATATTTGCGTGTGTGGACGTGTGTATGTACATGTGTATGGGGGGGGGGGGGGGTTGGGCCATTTCTTTCGTCTGTTTCCTTGCGCTACCTCGCAAACGCGGGAGACAGCGACAAAGTATAAAAAAAAAAAAAAAAAAAAAAAAAAAAAATATATATATATATATATATATATATATATATATATATATGTGTGTGTGTGTGTGTGTGTGTGTGTGTGTGTGTATTATACTAAGGATTTTTGAATTATGTACAGCCCTTCAGTTTTCCAACTTTTACACATATTTTGTCACCTGTTATACGAATCTACATTTGTCTATTCTCAGGGCGTATCTTGAATCAAGGAGCACAATTGTATGTTCTCTGGGTGTAGTGTTGGACCTTGGGAATACAGATGTATGTTTTCTCAGGTGTAATGTAAAGCCCATCAGCACCTTTGTATATTCTCTAGATGTCGTTTTAATCCCAGGAAGCCGTCTTGACGTTAGACCTCCCCAGAGGGAGAATTATACAAGGCGTATGCGCCATGGGTTCGTTGTATATATGAATATATTTTTTTTTTTTCCTCCAGTATAGTTGGCGAATGTCACACAGCTGAAAAGAGAAGCTGCAAAGCGACCGGCCATGTAACAGGTTCATAAATATTAAATACGGTCGACCTCTTTGCCCCGGGGCGAATGGATCGCTGATCGTTGAGACCTGGGTAAAACGTTAAGCCCAGGGCAGAACGTTCGAAGGATATTGGGGGGGGGGGGGGACGTTGATATCTGGGAAGAACTTCAGTATATGGAGGAAAACGTTGAAGCGTGTGGGGAAAACGTTGTGACCATAGGTAAACGTCGAGGCAGGCGGGAAACGTTAAAACATACAAGATGCGTTGTGACCTACGAAAACGTAGAGGTGTGCGGAGAAACGTCTACGATCTCCCGGGGGGGGGGGGGGACACGTTGAGGCGGTGAGGGAAACGTTGAATCCTTGGAGGGAAACGTTATCGCCGAGTAAAAATGTTGAGGCTTGCGAGGGAAAGGTTGAGATCTAAGGAGACGTTGAACCCTTGGGAAAAGTTGAGACCAAAGAAGGCATCCGGCAGACGCCCGCCCAAACCAGGGGGGCAGACAGACGCCCTGCTGGAGTACGCGTGTTCGAGGACCACAGCTGAGTGGTTGTTGCGTCACAGGCGAGGCACGAGAGTTACGTAAGGTATGAAGTCAGCCTTGTTTTCCGTATCCGATCGACCGTATTACACTACATGCTTATCGGGGCTGTTGGAGGCTGCGATTGGTACATTCCTGAAGATAGTGGTATCCGGGCATGGGATCTGGTACCGAGGATTTGGTACTGAACCCAGTTCGTCAAGTGGGCCTTTAAGACGTTACATAACTTGAGTTAAAGATAATCTAAACTCCGAATTCCACCTTACTCGTAAATTGAATCACTTCTGTCGCTATATATTACAGCCGATGAGGTAGAAAATTAGAATCTACGAAGAAAAAGAAAGTTGCTGTTAATTTTATGTCGAAAATACACGATAGATTAGTTTTATAGATGCGATGGACGTGGAGGAGGCCGTAAAGGTAGAAATTTGATGATTTTATATTTTCGCGCATTGGTCCCTCACAGATTGGTTTAGGTGAGGGAGGGCCGCCCACCATCTGGGACGAGGAGGCGCCGCCAGCTGATCCGCAGGTGGCTCTACCGTCTGGTCTGTGAGGAACTGGTCTGGAATGGGGTGATTTCACGGACTGGTCTGGAGGGCGTGGGGTCCTTTGAGGGTTAGGGGGAACTCAGCTAATTTTGTGTGTCCACCGACTGGTCTGGGGGAAATTGCTTCTCTGACTGGCCCGAGACACATGGGAACTGGGATCACAACTGATGGCTATATTAATGGTGACCTTTTGGGTCACGAGTGTCATGTGTCAGTATTGACCTTGTGGGAGGGAAGTAGGGAATGTGGCTCGTCGTGAGCACATGCAGGTGGGCGAGGCAGGAGCAGCAGCAGCAGCAGCTGTTGTTCCGTTCTTGTTGCCAGGGACAATCGATCCCCGGCGGCCATATTTCCTACCTTTATGCATGATAAATGATCGTGGTACTTGGCTGGAGTAATGTGCATATCGACCAGGCGTTGGGTGACGTCACCTGTGTGAGTGTGTGTGTGTGTGTGAGTAATGCTGGACACCCTTCTGTCGCTGTGGTAAAGGATGGCTTGTTTCCTTGTTGCAAGGTTGGTTATTGTGTGTGTGTGTGTGTGTGTGTGTGTGTGTGTGTGTGTGTGTGTGTGTGTTGGGCGAATGTTTATTGGTCGTGTAGGTAGGAACCTTGGTGGAGACTCATTGCTGTTGCTCTTAGGGTGCCTGTGGTGAGTCAACGTGTTGTCTGTAGGTGGATATATATATAGATTGATTTTTAGCTGTTGTTCGCGTACCCACCTTGTCTAATTCGGTTTGTATACAGTAATTCAGGTGGTGCTTGAATTGGTACATCTTAATTTCCCATCGTTACCGAAGTTCGAATTGTGGACTGACTCTACTATTTCATTGAGAACACAATTGAAAGCATTTTATTTCTTTGTTCCTTGCTAGCGGTTTCCACACTGCATTTGTGGCTTTCCTCGGGAGCTGCTGCAAAGGACGTGTTCTCTTGAAAAGGATCGTATCTTATTTTTCGTATAGTAACCTACATGGCGTTGTTAAGACAAGCCCCGGTCAAGGCCATCTCGAGTAAAAGGAAAAACAAAAGAGTAAGAGAATGTAGCTCCGCAGGAGTTTCAAAACAAAAATACTGAAAAGCGAAGAGGCTTGCTTCAGCCGACAAGGAAGACCTAGACATACTCCACATACCCCAGAGCTGGTCTGACATACGGTTGATAAAGTTCATCCACCGAGACTCTGAAAGGGTATGATCAGAGGGGAAATATGGAAGCAGGAAGTGAGTTCCACAGCTTAATTGTTCCAGGGAAGAAGGAGGTATCATTACGGTCAGTCCTTTAACATACTTGTATGTATTTATCTAGACACACTGTAATCTCCCTCCCTCCCTCTCTCTCTCTCTCTCTCTCTCTCTCTCTCTCTCTCTCTCTCTCTCTCTCTCTCTCTCTCGATGTAGAAGAGTTTTTCCTTCGTAAGAGGTAAATGTTTTTCCCTTTTTCCTGTTGGACTATTGCCTCTCCAATGTTACCTTTAAGCTGTGAGACGAACCAAGATTATTCTCCTGTTATTTCATCAAAATTCAGTCTTTCGGAAATAGTATGTGTCGTTTTGTCTATCGAGGTATCCGGTTTTTTTTTTTTTTTTTCAGGAGCTCTTGTTGTAAAGGATTTCGATGGGTTGTTTAGAGGGGCACCCGTTGTAAGAAGGTGTCGTGTTAAAGGGTTCTGTTGGGTTCTTTATCATTGCGCCCGTGTTAAGAAGGTGTCATGTTAAACGGTTTAGTTGGGTCGTTTTGTCTCGTTTCAAGAAGCCTTTGCGCGAAGGGGTTCCTTCCAGTTAAGCTGCGCGAAGGGGTTCCTTCCAGTTAAGCTGAGCGGTGTAGCAGACTTGGAAATTCGAAAGGGTTTCTTCCTGTAAAGGTGTTTCACAGGCTTGGGAGGCTCTACGTCCACAGCCAGACACTGGCGAGAGACGTGAGGCGCAGCCCAGTAACATATTACCGGAGACTGTACCAGACGTAATGTGGTAAAGAGGTTACGGTTCGATAGATTGAAGTGGCGGGTCTCCGCGCCTTATTGAAGTGGCGGGTCTCCGCGCCTTATTGAAGTGGCGGGTCTCCTCGCCTTATTGAAGTGGCGGGTCTCCTCGCCTTATTGAAGTGGCGGGTCTCCTCGCCTTATTGAAGTGGCGGGTCTCTCGCCTTATTGAAGTGGCGGGTCTCTTCGCCTTATTGAAGTGGCGGGTCTCTTCGCCTTATTGAAGTGGCGGGTCCCCTCGCCTTATTGAAGTGGCGGGTCTCCTCGCCTTATTGAAGTGGTGGGTCTCCTCGCCTTATTGAAGTGGCGGGTCTCCTCGCCTTATTGAAGTGGCGGGTCTCTTCGCCTTATTGAAGTGGTGGGTCTCCTCGCCTTATTGAAGTGGCGGGTCTCCTCGCCTTATTGAAGTGGCGGGTCTCCTCGCCTTATTGAAGTGGCGGGTCTCCTCGCCTTATTGAAGTGGCGGGTCTCTTCGCCTTATTGAAGTGGCGGGTCTCTTCGCCTTATTGAAGTGGCGGGTCTCTTCGCCTTATTGAAGTGGCGGGTCTCCTCGCCTTTTTTTTTTTTTCTTTTGGTAGGGGCGTTGTTTTCTCTCACTCGCTGGGGAGCTTAGTGGTCATCTCGATATCCGGTAGTATTTGCCCTCCCCGGGACGGCATAGTTGAGGATTTTATCACCCAACTTTGACGCTGGAGGGAGGGAGGGAGGAAGTTGTTCGCTGGCATCTCAACTCGCCGCTTTAAACGACGATGATGATTCTGATTATATACCGAGCTGGCCCGACGTCTGAAGTCAAGTCACTTATCTGGTAGTGTTCGTCCTGCAGAAAGGGAGGGAGAGGGATTGCTGTTGGTCATAAAGATACGAAGCGCCATCGGTGGAAAAACAAAATATCCGCTCGCATGTTCGCGTAAGATTTGGAGCCGCATTGCCTGCAGGGATGTATGGTGGTAAGAAACAAGGGCGGCCGCAAGGAAAGGCTATCCATCATGTGTTAAGTAAGTCTTTCTGACGGGTGACGAGTGGAAAGCTGCTGCTGGTGCTGCTGCAGCGGTCTCTCTCTCTCTCTCTCTCTCTCTCTCTCTCTCTCTCTCTCTCTCTCTCTCTCTCTCTCTCTCTTTCCGCTGGGCAGGAAGAAACGAAGGAAGAATTTCCTCCTCCCGAGAAAATGAATCGCTGGCGGAAAAGTTGGTTCTCCTGAGAGCTTCTGGGAAATTACAGAGAGACTTGTCCTGGTCTAAGAGATCAGCTGTGGGAGACGGGAAGGGACAGAGATATGTACTTCTCTTATCCGGAGGTTCAAATGATGGGAAAACTCGTTTATCCGGGATATGGTTAAAGAGGGAAAATCAATTATCCGCGACACGGCAGTAGACTTGACGTTCGCGAGTCCTTCGTAAAGTGTGCTGTTCTCCAGGGGTTTAGGGAGAAGAAGCCCTAGTTTCCATAAACACAAAGTAAGATTTACGTTCTTGACATTCCGCACTCGACATGCCGGACATGTAATCATTAAATATCGCCACGATGAGCAGTTTCATTAAGCAAAGCTTAGCTTTATAAATGTGAGGTCATCAGGACTTTGTTAATGGAATGGTAGACGATCAGATCCAAGCGTAGCCGAGTTCAAAATGAGACTGTGGTAATTGGATGATAGTAAGCTCTCTTGCATCAGAGGCGGGGCGGGGGGGTAGGGCATTAGAAGCGCAAATAGACAGAACATCAGATACTTGTGTGGGTGCCGAGTGTATGTACGTACATCCTTATTACGCCAGTGTAATCCCGCCTCCTCATGATGAAAGTGTATCGGGCGATCTTTCTTGTCGACATCTCTAGTTAGCGAAGGTTGGATTACGTTGTTAATGAAAGGGGAATTGCTGTTTGCATGTGGGTTGAGGAGGAATACTAGTTGTTTGGGGCTTCAGACCGTGGTTTGTTGAGTTAGGTGGGGTCGGCTAGTTGGGTGATTTTGTGGTTTGTTGGTTAAAGGGGGATTGTGGATGGACGGGGTTTTGGTTAGCGGGCTTCGGGGGTTAACGGGGTCGTGGTTATCGGACTGCCAACAGAGTCGTTGTGGTAAATGAATTAGGAGTTGAAGAGGTTATTTTGGTTATCGGAGGTAGGAGGAAGGGAGGAACGGTGTGGTTGAAGAGCCGTTGGTGTAATGGAAGTTAGTGTGGGGAGTGGAAGGTTGGTAGTCAAGCAGGTTAAGTAGGAAGGTAGGCTTAGGTCTTAGGGGTAACTTAGGGGAGGAACGAGTGTAGGGTGATGGGTAAGCCTGTTATGCTGTATACTTTGTTGAAGCCATAGAGCTACTCACGCCAACCACCAGCCGATCACATGTCGCGGTTGCGCCTCTCATCGGTCTGTTTTCTTGGACGTGTCATCCTTCGTGGTTCTTTCTCGCCTCTCTCCCTTCCTCGCCTTCCACGCCTTTTGTCCTTGTCGTGGCGCACGATTTCTTGGGTTCCTCTTCTTACGTCTCTCCTCCGCATGGCTGTCATGGACTCTCCTCCCCATATTCCTTCATGTGCTCCCTCTCTCTCCCGTCCGTCTCCCTTCACGTTCTCCTTGACACCGTTTGACATTTCAGTGCCGAGGTCGCGGCAAGACATTCAACCTATCTCCACGTCAAGTATTCTTCTGACATCAGTAATTAACATACAGCGCTCTAATTGGTCTTGCCCGAGAGGCCTCTGTCGCCAGTGACAAATTTGGGTCAGGTGTGTTGTTCAGGTGTGTGTGTGTGTGGTTTTGGTGTTTGGTATGCCTGCTAATTGTGTATTACGGGAAGATGTGCACTTCTGTGTGTTTATACACATACACCCCAACAGAAGGTAACCATTTATCGAACGGCCCCGAAGGGAGTATTAACACCTACGTTGTTTGTAGGCCAACTGCCGCGCCCAGGATTCGAACCCATGCACTTAGACCCATGCTGATTCATTAACGCTAACCACTACACCACGTGTGTGTGTGTGTGTGTGTGTGTGTGTGTGTGTGTTGTGTGTTTGTGTGTGTTTCATTTTCTGTTACTCTACTGTATAGGGAGGAAGGTCTGCACTCATGGGGTCTCATCCCTGCAATTTTCTCGACTGTTTTACAACTTTTAGAATGAATGTATTCTGTACTTATTCACAGTTTCACTATTCAGTTTATCCCTTTCATCCTATATTCATGCTTCAGCCGTACTCCTTTTCGTATTTTTCTATCAAGTTTCTTTCTTAATTCCATTGTATAGCCTCTAGTTGTTCCATCCGTACTTCTTTCGAAGAACTGCCTGGTTAAGAAAAAAATTTAGGCCCCCTCTAGCCTTTCCCTGAAAATCCTCTCACTTTATTTCTGGTTCCATATTTGTTACCGAACTTTAGACTTTCTCCATCTTTTTTTTTTGTGCTTCTTTAAGTTCGTTGATCAGACGTTTTGAAAGGCATATTTTCGTTTTGTCCTTACGTGGAATATAAACAGCTTGCTGAGTATTTCCTTACTCATATACTTGAAAGCCATTTTGATATTTGCCAGCAGACAGTTTGTCTTCTGTACCATGTTTTGAATATGGAACTCGATCGACAGGATAGAAACAGTGTCAACTCTCAAGTTCCCTTGCACTCAGATACCTGCAGCTTATTTCTTGCGGGATAAGAGTTATATCGAGGCCTTCTTTCACTGTGTCCCATCTTCAATACATTTACTCGGGTTGAATTTCATCAGCCATGTACCAGAAATACTTCTTTGTGTTGGTCCCCTTGTAAGCTGATGCAATCCTCCTTGCTCTTTATACTTCCCTCGTGACCTTGTCATCATCCACACACGTTGTTAGGTAGGAGTCCAGTCCTATCATCATGTCGTTTACGTGGATCAAGAGGAGCAGTGGTTTCAGATCAGACCACCACCCCTGTGGCGGGCCCACTGGTGACCTTAACTCATTTCGAGAAAGCTCCTCTGAGGTGCGTTCTTTGTTCCCCTCCTCCACTGCCATGATTTATCTGCTCCCGCCTGAAGATCCAAATTTACAAGCTTTCGTTGTGATTTACAGTATGTGTGTTACGGGGAGTGAGTTTTGCATTTGTGTATATGTTTACTTTGTCTTTCCTCGTACACACATACGTCTAAGCCAGGTATATGTTTACTGTGTCTTTCCTCGTACGCACACACGTCTAAGCCAGGTGTGTGTGGTTCTGTTTTACAGGTTTGTTGCGTGGCTCTAGTTGCATATATATATGCCTAACTCTGTTGTTTGGTCGAGTGTATAGGTACGTTGCTGTTGTATAACTGGGATTATTGTGCTTCTGGTTTTATCATAATTGTATCACTGTTGTATCGTAATTGTATCAGTGTTATTGGCATGTAAACCTGACTCCAGGTATGTTAGGCGAGTCCATTTATTGTGTATTTGCCCGTTTATATTTGCTCTGTTAGATTTGGCAAATATTGCTTCACGCAAATCTATTTTAGTATTGTATTTTTTTTTTTTCATTGCATTTTCCATGCTTGTGGTTTAAAGATGTATATTTTTTTGTATAATATAGAAAGTTTGTGGCTATATATATATTTTTTTTTTTATCTTTTTCCGTCTAGAAATTGCGCTCAACATTTTTTTTTTCTTTTTTAGAATTCTTGTGTTATACGTCGAGGTAAATGGAATTTGCGAACATTGTAGGCTTAGGGGCATAACCGGGGTTTCATTGTGGACAGTAGCTTTCGAGTGAGGTGGTTGTGTCCGTTGGTCGTAAGAACTGTGTAAACGATAGGCTCTGCAGGATCTTCTCAGCGATCCCGGAATTCGTAAAATGCCTGTAGCCAGTTGAGACACTAGACGCACCATTCTTATTATGGCATTAGGGTGAATTTTTTTTATTATTATTTTTGTTTTTGATTAGTGCTCATCCTTGTTAAACCAGGCATTTTTATTTTCATTTAATCTTGCCCTTGTTAAAGGTAGTGATTTTTAATCGAACCTCGTCATTGATAAACAAAGGAGGTATGTTTTAATCAAATCCCATCCATGTTTTTTTTTTTGTTTTGTTTTACCGACACCTTTTCTATTTTAAAACAAAGTTGTGTTTGGTGAATTATTTCAATGTAAGAATAAAATTTCATTTATGTTACCCATAAAAATGTAAGATATATCGTCAATGTACCATAAGTTCAATTGAGTGATTCAGAAAGTAACGTTTATCTTGCTTGTTCGGTGTTTCCTACCTCGGCGAGGTAGCGTCAAGAACAGACTTTTGAGCCTAAAAAAAGAAAAGAAAATCTCGACTTCTACTATTCCTTCTTTTGGAAAGCCATAGGAAAAGAGGGGAGGATTTCCAGCCCTCCCGCTCCCACTCGATCCTTGCTCGCCTCCTACGAAATTCAGAAGATACGCCAAATACATTCGTTAATGAATATAAAAGGATAATTCTGTTTTGATACAGTCACAGTCGCCTTCGGCAATGAAGATTTTTTAAGACTGCGTTTAATGTAAAGTGAAATTATATTCATATCATTGGAATGTAGTCAAGAGTTCCCTTGATTGTTGCTGACTTTGAGTGTTTATTGGACTCCTTGAACACGACGCTACGAAACTTGAGGACGAGGGTACGAACCTTGAATATTACGGTACGAACCCTGAACACGACGGGACGAACCTTGAACACGGCGGCACGAATCTTGACACGAGGTTACGTGCCTTGAGCTCGCACGATGGTACGAACCCTGAACACGACGGTAAGAACATTGACACGACGGTACGAATCTTGAGCACGACGGTGCTAACCTTGAACTCGTCGTCACGAACCTTGAGCACGACGGTTACCCTTTGGTATGATGGTTTGGCCTTTAATGCTGATCCGTTTAGGCCAGGGTCAAAGGCCATGCCATCATCGCCAAGGATCTTACCCTCGTACTCAAGGGCCGAACCCGATGGGGAGTTTAGGATGGAACCCTCAGACTAACCCTACCCTTCCCCTGGCGTTATCAGGGACGAGCGCAAATCGCACGAAATTCATGATGACCACAGCCTGGCGCGCTGCAGCCGCAACTATGACAGATAATACCTTGACACTAATCCTGGCAACCTCCCTACTCCTCTATCTCCTCCTCCTCCCTCTTCCTCCTCCTCCAACTATCCGCCAGTATTCGACTGGGTAGCTAGCCTGTTGCCGCCAGCCCTCCCTCCCTCCGCTCATGTATCCCCCCACACTTTTTTTTTTTTTTTTAAGAACGTTTCCTTTTCAGACTTACCTATTTCGTCTTCCCTCTATACGTTAAGACTTGCCAACATATTCTGTGGCACGTGTTCGTTGAGAGATATAATGTATAGCTTTGCGAAGCTAAATTATTTGGTGTTTAGTTCAGATGTTATCTGGGGAATGAGACGCATGAATTGAAAAGTTATAATTGTTTTTTTCTTTTTCTTAGGAGTCCTTATAACACGCCCGATCAGGGAATCCGTAGGGGGTCCCCAGCCCGTAGATGTGGCACACCTGCAGAAGGGAGAGCTGCCAATGGTCATTTAACTATCGTGAAATTTTCTTGGCGATTTTTTTGACAAACACACTTATCTTTCGGTCTTCTCACACCAGGTTTATCATAGGTGTTATTGGTACTGATACACAAAAGGAAATTGTTGGGGAACATTACTCTTGATGTTGGTAGAGTTAACTGGCAACTCTAGTGTGGGAATCAATATGAAAGCACGGCAGATCCAACTGAATCCAAAATACGTATATTTTCACATCAGTGAGTGAAAACTGAAACTAGTTATATCTGTAATGCTTAGAATATTTTTTTGGTTATACAGACCTGGCAGAATTCGTGCCAGAGCTGTACGTGTTCGGAAATGAGAAACGCATCGAAGTCGGGTTGGTAGCGAGGAGGTGGCAACGTTGACCAGCTGGGCGCGAGGCAACCCCGAACTGGCTAGACCAGCCAGTGGGTCTGATGAGCCAGGAGTTGGTACCACGTTGTCGCGGGAACTCTCAAGTCCTTATTATTATTCTCTCCCAGAAAGTGCACAGGAAAACATGCACTTCCTCTCCTAGATACGCCTCTGTCACCAGTAGAGAAAATGTGACGTTCGTAGAGAAAGAGAAGAATCTGTGTCTCGAACAACCAGTGGATGTGCACGCTCGTGTATTTGAATGTAGGAGAGACTAGTCCGTATAGCATACATCATTAGTGACCTCCGCAGTTGAGGCTATTCAATCGCTGGCTAACGGGGGGCCACATATCTTCTCGACTGGGACTGGAGGAAACACTCGAAACAAGTCCGTGGACTTTGTCTTCTATGTTTAGGCGGAAATATTTGTGAACCAGTGCCCACAAAGGCTACAAATTACTAGTGTGACTGACTGGCAACTGTTTGTACACTGTGACATTTGTAGTATTTCGCAAGTGACGTGCGAAACATCACGTTGTCAAGGTGGTGTGCGAGTCAGCAACAAAGAGCAATGTTGACTGGGAAATGCCCGTAGATATAGCGATGCGGATTTTGTTATGCTGTCTGAACAAGTACGTTGTGTGATTTACCAGTTTCTGGCTGGACTGGTCTTACCTCACTGTTACTTGGATCTTTCTCTCCTTCACAGTAGATTTGACACCTTTATGGGTTGTTGTTGATGTTCTAATTAATGAACTTTTATTATATCAATGTTCTTCATTATGTCATTGTTCATCTCAGCCCTCTACCGTTGAGTGGTGATTTAAACTTTAAGTCATATCCGTTTTACCTTAATAGCATTATGTTATCTCTTAATGTCTTTCAGTTTACTCATAGTTCTGTCACACACATTGCTTTGTCTCTTGATATGACTGTGTCATATGACTATAGGTGTAGTGGAGTTGGTGTTGGAATGAGGTGCGTCGTCATTGATGATATAGATTAGCTATTGAACTGCCCATCACGCTGAGAAAGGAACCACTGGATTCACGGGTTCTGTCGAGCTGACAGTCTCATATATTGAAGATATGAGCCACTAAGCGTGAATGGGTCTGGGATATTAAAAAGGTTAAGAATTTTGCAGTGACCTCTCTTAAAAGCCAGTGAAGAATATAGCTAACACTAAGTATTGTGTAATAATCATCAGTAAGACGTGAAAACACGAGACCTGACACTAAAGGGAAGTTGGACAGCCCCTTTACAACATCAGAAATCGCTGAGTAGAATGGCTGGAGCCGAGACTATAAACAAGATAGTAATCGACCCTCAGGGGCTCCAAAACTAACATTATCCTTCACCAAGGAGCTTTCATCCAGCAGTTAGTGACTGTTAGGGAACCATAGGAATAACACTGGTGGTTAGGACAGTTGGAGTGGCAGTGTGTCTCATGAGGTTGGTGTAAAGGTGCACGAACCCCTTACACTCGAGTCGAAGGCAGAGACGCCGTTATCCGTAGTGTTACTGCAGTCACTCGTAGCTACATTTGAAGTCGCTTCCTGTGTAGTGTTACTGTTGAGGAGTAAGAGCTGTGCTGTTGGTTTGGATGGTTAGAGTGGTATGGGTCATTCGTTGGTCAAGATGCATCGTTATCTTTTACGTCGAGGTAGAGACGCCGTCATCCTTAGGTATTGTAACTGCACTCGTTTGGAGAAAGCGCTCAAAGCCGCTTCATCGCAAGCTATATAGTACGTAAGAGGTGTACCGCAAGGCACCTGTGTCATACAGGTGGCTCTCAGATCGTAGGAAAAGCGTAGAGTGACATCGCAGGACGTGAGAGATCTAAGCTGACATTTTGGAATCAAGAGGGATCGCAGCTACAACCGCCTAGCCAGCAGGAGGACTAGAAACTCAAGCTAGGTTTCTCATGGATCGTTATTGACAAGGCGTGGACGACAGGTCCATGGTTTTATGTGAAAAAAAGTAAAGCATTTGCATATGGTGTCCATTAAGTCCAGAATCACCCACCGTTGAATCAAAATATTTGATATATAAACAATTATTTACTGTTTGATATTTAGGACCGAAATGTGATTATAGGGATAAACGGGAGACCCGGAGAGTTTATTCTCTCGCCAAAAAGTTAGCTGCATCTCCAGAAAGTGAGTGTGTTGTTCTAGCGGAGGAAAACCCAATCACAAGCCAGTGGATGTGTACCCTGCCGCTAACTCCGCCGTTGCCACTCTCGCAACACACTTCAGGACCTCAGGTGGCCACGGGAAACGAAAAATTGAAAGGACGCTGTTGAGACATTTTGATACGTTGACTTTTCAGTGGTGTTCATAGCACTGGAATTGTCTTGCCGTGGATTTTTTTTTTTTTAATTTATTGTATATGTTCTTAAAAGTATCCTAGGTCTGCGATGTGGCATTACGAAGAATAATTTGGATGATAAATTGAGCATACGAAAGACAGATTTATATCAGCAGAGGTAGCTAATTTCTTCTGCAGACTTTTTTGTACCAAAGGTGCACTTAGGTCTAACCCTTTTGCGCACAATTGTACGACCCTTGGGTGTGATGGCATGACCTTTGACCTGACCTTTCAAGGACCAGGTCAGAGCCCAGGTTATCATACCTAAGGTTGTTACCATCGAGCTTTTGGGTCTTCGTGTCGTATACAAAGGTTTGCATCATTTTGCTCAAGGTGTTATATGCTTTTGTTGACGAGCATTCACCTCATCAGAAAAGAAAAAAAAAATGGTTTTGGAAGTGATGATATTCAGTCTGGATGCAAAGGCAAAACACATCAAGTTGCAAGAATCGATTAACCTTTATTTTTGATCCACTTGACCGCACCACCAACAACTTGGTGACCTGAACCAATATATCAAGGTTATGACTAGATTATTTGTAATATATATCCTAGTAAGAAATACCTTCACGTTTTGCCATCGTCGACAGAGTGCCTGATAAGTCGGAATCCTTGCATTGTCACTATCATTAATTATTCTAAGGTCTAGCACGTGTGGATCGTATATCCGCAATTCAGTTTAGACGTATGGCACTCAGTACAGTGTACTCATGGCACTCAGTATAGTACAGTCCTGCGGTACTTAGTACAGTACACTCCTATGACACTCAGTAAAATCCTGTAGCACTCAATATAGTACAGCCTTTTGGCACTATAGTAAAGCCCTGTCACGTCAATACATTTGAGTACTTTCGAACTCAGTACAGCGTACCCCTGTTGGCACCACTGAGCACAGCACAGACCTGTAGCACCACTCAGTACAGCATATCCTTGTGATACAGCACAGTACAGCCCTGTAGCACCACTCAGTACAGCATAGTCCTGTGGCACCACTCAGCACAGCACAGCCCTGTGGCACCACTCAGTAAAGTACATCCTTGTGGCACACTCGGTACAGTACAGCTTTGTGGTATTCAGAACGTCCTGTGGCATTCGGTACTGTTTTGTAGCACTCAGTATCACATATTGGACATATCACTGGAAATCTTAATGTAATGTCCAATACGACTGAGGCGCAGCGGCTGAAGGTCCTATTCATCAGAAGAAAATCGAAGGTAAAATGGAAAGTTGATGGAAATATATATATATATATATATATATATATATATATATATATATATATATATATATATATATATATAAGCGATCTGACTTAGGCGCGTGTGTAACAGATGAATCACGTAGCATTGACTTTATTTTTACCGTGGCGATGACAGTCTAGACAACGAGTTATTACCCGATCGTTCTAGCGACTGAGCCTTCGTGACGAGTGATTAGGTAATGATTCACCTGGTGACGCCATAACCCGGTGCTAGGCCAGCGTGATGGAAGAGGTGGCGAATCTTTTGACATTCGTTTTGTTTTCTGCTGCAGTCTCGGCGGGCGACCCCAAGAAAGATGCGATGATTTAGGAAGTAAAACCTCGGGATTTTGTTTGTGCATGTCTTGAGTCCGTTTAACATTAAGGTATTTCTCTTAGGAGAAAAAGGTTTATGGAATACTGGGGTCTGATTTTGGTAGGGTGGGGTAGAAGGCAGATGACGTGTGCGTGTGTGTGTTTGTGCGTGCTGGCGTGCATGGGCGCGCTCGCTCGCCTGACAATCAATTTATCTGCCTGCATACTGATCGATCTCTGTGTCTGTCTGAACTACATTGTCTGTTCCTGCCAGTAGGTCTGTGTTATTGTGTGAATGTGGTCTGTCATCATATTGGATTTACATCACATGTGGTTTCGGTTTTGCTTTAATTCTTTATATTTAGTATCGCACGTGCTATCATTCCTTACATATAATATTTTAATATGTGATTTCTCAGTGTAGTATCGTACTTACTCTATTTCCTCATATGTGGTATTTTAATCTTTGAATCTTCATATGTAGCATCGTGCTTGTTTTAATTCCTCTTATGTGGTATTGTATTTTAAATTCTACGTAATGCACCTACCCTAAATGTTTTCCCTATGGTATTATGTCATTGTCGCATTCATTCTAATTCTACCACATATTTGGCATCACACTTGTTCTAATGCCACGAAGATCTTCAGAGATGTATGTCTGACTGCATCCTGTTGTATTTTCAGCTAGAGGTTCGATTGTATGTATACTGTAGCATGCCTCTTGGTTTGTAAATGTATACTGTAGTCTGACTGTTGGTTTGCGTATGTATAACTCCCCTGTATACAACCCAGTAGTTCACGTTTCGTTTGTTCGTCTTGTGAGAAATCACCACATGGCGTGACGGGTATTTGCTGGTGGCAAGAATTTGGAGGCCTTAATTTTAAGATTGATTGGGAAGCCTTGACTGATGTCAGTGATGCGAAGCTTCGCCTGAATTTTCGTCACTGATTGGAAGCCTCGATTGTTGCTCTAGTGAGATGAGTGGAAAGCCTGGATATTTGTAACTGATGAGGAAGCTTTATTTTTTTTTCTAGAGATTGGTTATCTCTGCCTCACCCCAAGCCCTCTCTCTGTTAGAAGGCTGGGGGATGGATCCATTGCATGTGGCGTTTTCCCAGAGTTTTAGCGAATATAAATAGATTCTGACGAAATAGATGCGATGACCCTTGCTGTTAGCGCTTACCTCATGACCCTGACACCGTTCTTTTTTCCCCGTTTTTTTTTTTTTTTTTTTTTTTTTTTTAACATAGGTTTCAGTCATGGAAAAGTCTTAGTCAGGCCCAGGCTTTAGAGGAAAATCTGTCATTTATGTAAGAGGTAGGTTATGGTGTGTTCGGAAAGACATGGGGTGGTAAAGGGGTTCCAAAGCTTAGCGGAGTAGGGAAAGAAACGGACATCACAACGGCCCATCCTCAAGATGCCAACGGCCACACAGTAATCATATGACGCAGTGGCTTGCCGGGTATTTACGAGCACAAAACTCCTGTACCTCTCGTACATCAGAGTGACCTTTATGTTAATGAGAGACTTGCCCATTGGCATTACTGTTAATTTGCATATTGGTAGCTTTAAATGCTCAGTGAGTTCAAGCTGGATCCAGCTCGCTCTGAAATTGGTTGTATAGTCCAACGTTCCCTTGAAAATTACTGTGAGTTTATATCCCGATGGTCGGGATTCCTCAAGTATTAGGTGTGGATGTGACCTGTATGTTTCTTCATTAGTCTAGGTTTTTCCGTTTGACCATTCCAGTAGAAGAATTCCCTTCACAGTGCTTTAATCCTGTGAGTTTAGGAGTGGGGAGAGGCTTCCCCTACTGCTGTTGCTGTTCAGGCATGGGTAAGGCCCCTGATGCTGTTGCTGTTCTGGAATGGGTAAGGCCCCTGCCGCTGCTGCTGCTCAGGCATGGGTAAGGCCCCTGCCGCTGCTGCTGTTGCTGTTCAGGTATGGGTAAGGCCCCTGCCGCTGCTGCTGTTGCTGTTCAGGTATGGGTAAGGCCGCTGCTGCTGTTGCTGTTCAGTTATGGGTAAGGCCCCTGCCGCTGATGCTGTTGCTGTTCTAGAATGGGTAAGGCCCCTGCCGCTGATGGTCTTGCTGTTCTGGAATGGATAAGGGCCCCTGCCGCTGCTGCTGCTGTTCAGGCATGGGTAAGGCCCCTGTTGCTGTTACTGTTCAGGTATGGGTAAGGACCCTGACGCTGCTGCTGTTGCTGTTCAGGTATGGGTAAGGACCCTGCCGCTGTCGCTGTTCAGTCTTGGGTAAGGCCCTCGTTGTTCCTCGGTTTAACCGGTTCGGTTTAATGTTTCGGCCGGAGGCGGAGTGGTCCTGGCCACCAGTTTCTGCCAAAAAAGTTCCAGAGCTCTTAGTTATCTTGGCCAGCCACCGCTCCTTTACCCGTTTTGTCTGCTGCCCAGACACTCCTTGCCACCCAGCTAGCTAACCTTCTGTGCCGCCCAGCCAACCTTCCCTGCCACCCAGCCAACCTTCCCTGCCACCCAGCCAACCTTCCCTGCCACCCAGCCACCCTACCCAGTCACCAAGCCATTCCCCCCTTCCACCCAGTTACCCCCTTTCTGCCTCCCAGCCAAGCCTTTTCTAACACCCATCCAGCCGTCCCTTCCTCCCAGCCTACATTCCCTGCCACTCAGCCAAGCAGCTAGCCGTCCCTGCCACCTGGCCATCCACCCCTTCCACTCTGCCTCCCATCCAAACCTCCATGCCACCCAGTCAACCCTCCCTGCCTGATACACCATCAAGAGACTCCATTTCCGTCTTTCCTGGCAAAACATTTCAACCTTTCTTGTGAACCTCCATCCGTTTTCGTTATCCTCATTCACATTTGGCTGTGATCTGTCTTTATCAAACCCCACTCCCCCCCCCCCCCCCGTCTCTCTCTCTCTCTCTCTCTCTCTCTCTCTCTCTCTCTCTCTCTCTCTCTCTCTCTCTCTCTCTCTCTCTCTTTTGGGTCTCAGGTGTTGCCTTTCAGGCCCCGCTTTAATTTCCCACCACACCCCGAGGGGCGCTTGGCCCACACCTGGCTAGCACTTTCCTCTGATGCTTGCTTGTGGGGATGCAAGGTGGCCAGGGGTGGGACTTGAAGTGGCCAGGGAGAGAATGTAAGGTGGCCTGGGGTCGAGGCTTGAGATGGCCAGAGGGAAGGCGTTAGGTGTCCAAAGGGAAGGGGTGTGAGGTGGTCAGGAAGAGCGGTGTGAGGTAAATAGGGGGAAGGGTGCACAGTGGCCAGGGATGAGGCGAGATGTGGCCAGGGAGAGGTGCGTGATTTGGCCAAGGAGAGAGGCCTGAGGTGGCTAAGGGAACTGTATGTGAGGCGACATCCACGGGGGTTATGGAGAAGCTACGTCTGGCTTTGCAAGGGTCATCTGGTGCCGCAAGTCATATTCATTTGGGCCACAGGTCAAGGTGACTGGGTCAGGAAAGGACTCCTCCCGACAGCTGCTTCCTGACATCCCCTCTCACCCTAGCTTTCGGTCTCATGTCCCTACCGTCCCCAGGCGGTCAACACCTCCATCTTTCAGTTCCTCCCTCCCCACCCATCCATCGCTCACGGCTGGTCTGACGCCCTCTCTTCCTCCACCACAACCTCCACTACTACTGCTGCTGCTACTACTATTATTACTGCTGACCGGTCCATATCACATTAGCCCAACCGTAGCTTTCAGCCTAGCTACCGCACGACACCCTCGACCCTCACTTGTTCGCGCGCGCGCACTCTCTCTCTCTCTCTCTCTCTCTCTCTCTCTCTCTCTCTCTCTCTCTCTCTCTCTCTCTCTCTCTCTCTCTCTCTCTCTCTCTCTTACACACGCGCACACGCACCGCATCTGCAGTCGCAAGAACACACCTACAGTAAAAGAGCTCTCTCTCTCTCTCTCTCTCTCTCTCTCTCTCTCTCTCTCTCTCTCTCTCTCTCTCTCTCTCAGACGAACGTATCATATAATCACTTAAGGTGTGGCATTTTCAGCAGACGAGGTTCCTCGCAAACACTTGAAGCCAACTCTTCCTCGTCTTCGAAGTTTTCCTCTTCGGCTCCAGAGCTGTCTGGTAACCGAGGTCCCGTCCCTCCTTCTTTTTCTTCTTCTTCTTCTTCTTCTTCTTCTGCTGGCGATGAAAGGCAACCGAGGTCATTTTCTTCTCTCTTTTCCCCCCCTTGGGTTAGCTGGGCGATTTCGGGGAAGGAGGAGCCCTCACTGGTCGGCGGCGTAATTGACCGAGAGATATAAGGGACAGAATCCTGAACTTCTTGGCTTCGTAAAGTAATTGAATCAGTGTTGTGGCTAATGTGGAATGTATGAGTGGTGTTGCGAGTAATGGAAAGTGGTGTCAGTATTGATAATGTTGCGGATAGTGTGGTGTCAGTTATGTTGTGCTTTATGTAGTCATAATGATTGTTGCAGTTAACGTATCCGTGAGTATACATTATTTTGGTGAAAGTAATTGTGGCAGTATTGCTCTGGTTATACTATCGCGGTCAGTTAAGTGTGGCAGCACTGTGGAAAATTAGGTATGGCAGTACTATTCCGGATAATGGAAATTATTTGTGGCAATACTTTAGCATTTGAGGGAAATCAGTTTGGACATTACTATTTCGGTTTATGGAAATAAGTTGTGGCGATACTATTGCGGTTAGTGGAACTCTGTTGAGGCAAGACCATTGCGGTTCATGGAAATAAGTTGTGGCGATGTTATTGCGGCTAATGGATCTTTGCTGTGGCAATACTACTGCGGTTAATGGAACTTGGCTGTAGCAATGCTATTCCGGTTAATGGAAATGAGTTGCTGTAACTGAAGGATCCAGAATAAGGCGCTGTATGATTGTATTGGGATAACTAAAGTAGCTGCAACTGCCGTAATGATAACTTCACTATGATCTGTTGAACTATAGGGATAACTTTACTGACTGCCACTAGCTGCTGATTGAGCTATAAAGATAACTTCACTAGCTACCACTGAGCTATTAGGATAACTTCACTAGCTGCCGCTGAGCTATAAGGATAACTTCATACTCTTCCACTTCATACTCTTCCATTGAGCTTCAAGGATAACATCATTGGCTGCCACTTAGATATAAAGATGACTTCATCACTGAACTATAAGAATAACTCCTCTAGTTTCCACTGAACTATTGGGATAACTTCATAGTCTCCCACTGAGCTGTTGCGATAACTTCTCTATCATCCAATGAGCCATTGGGTCAACTTCACTGAACTACCACTGAGGTGTAAAGGTTATCTCTGTACTAATAGCCACTGACTTATGGATATTGTGAACATGACTGCCAGTAATGATACCCACGGGACTCATGGCACTTGGAAACTTCAGAGCTGAAAACACTTTAATGGAATAATGATATTTAATTTCTCGATCATCTCATCAAGTCGGATGGATGGGGGGATTTATGTAATTAGCAAATTTCCCCTCTGCATTTCTTTTTTTTTTCGTCAACGTAGCCATTAAGCTTTTTAATACGATTATTTCGATATGAAGTGTAACGGGAGTGTGGAAAATCGAGTTACCAAGCAGAATGAGGATGTAGCTTCAGTGAGACAGTTGTGCGTCGTTGGCTTGAATCTAGAATGACGTGGGGAGCTTAATGATTGGACCGCTGGGTTGGGATTGTGTGTATAGCTTTAGCCTATGATGTCGATGATGATGGGCTTTCACCAGTCGAGGTTGCAGGGTTGACGGACAGTTGCATGAGAGGGTTGTGGATCCGAGAGGAACCTTAGCGAGCAGATAGAAAGACAGACAAACAAACAGACAATCCCATGCGGTGGTTAGCTAACTGACAGAAAGACAGACAGACAGATAAAGAGACACTCCCATGCAGCGGTAACCTTGGTTAAGAGACGGACAGAAAGACAGGAACAAACAGATAAGCCCATGCAGCGGTAGCCTTGGCTAACAGATAGACAGACAGACTATTCCATGCCGCGGTTAATGATGTTGGCCAGGTTATATTGACAGATTTAAGACCACTTTTCGAACGCTCCTGAAGCAGAACTGCCGCATTAGGGATGATGAAAGAAATTTTACTTGTATTAGAGGTAGCAAAGGAGCAAAGGAAACTGAAAGCGAGAGCTAGGAATTTATTTTTCTCAACTAGTTTCGATAAAACCTTCTTCAGGGAGAAAACACTGTCGAGACTAGTTGAAAAGAATAAATTCCAATCATTTGTTTGTAGTTTAGCTTGCTGTATATTGAGCCATATTGTCACCATGGATAACACGCAAATTGTATAGCTATACATTGTGTACATAAATGCGTCACCTCACTGAGGAGGCCGTGTGCAAGTGACAGGCAGAAGCAGCGATAGCTGGCCCTCCTGGGGGAACTGAGCTGGTTTTTATAGCCCTCCTGTAGGTGCTCTCAGCGCTACTCCACGTCGCATCTTCAATTCAGGGCGCGGCTAGCGTCCACTCTTGTCAAAGCTGACGTTGTCGACGCCAAAGGTCAGAAACAGAGGGCCTTATTCGCTCCTTTTTGGAACGATGATGCGCAGGTGTTGTCCTCCGCTGCCGTTCAACTCTGATTAGCTTTTCATGTCGAGTCTTTCTTTCGTGTTGTCTTGATCTCTCTTTTCCAGGGGGACAGTAATGGATGAGGCGTTGATGTAGTAGTTGCTGTTCAGGGTCCCCCAAAAATACTTAATCGTCCTCGTGGGAAAGTCTTCAGCTGTAATTTAAAGCCTTGTGAGATATCAGTGTGTTTATGAACTACTCCCTTCGTATTCAGCTTGTTGTTGTGATGCTTCGTGATATAAGGGTTTTATGATCTCGTTCCGACGAGAGACTCCTAGATGCAAAAAGGTCTCCACTGGTGTGATTGCCGAGTCTACGGAGCGTGTCTCTGGAGTAGGTACTGTCATGATGTTAGTTTCGGCACGGGGGTAAGGACATTTGAGACGACGGCACGACTCTTGCTTATGACGTCCTGGCCTTTAACTTTGACCCTGTGAGAGCTAGGCTGCCATAGCCAAGGATCGTAGCGTCATGCTCAAGGGTCGGCACTGTCGTTCTCAAGGGGCCACAGTACAGACGTCGAGGGAGCTAATAAGTACTCCAGCTGTAGGGGGGCCCTATTATTTTTCTCTTCTCTCCCTTCCCCTATGTACTGTAATGGCTATATACACCCTTTTCCCTCTCTTGGGATACAAAATGGTAGGCGATATGAAGACATCTCGTCCACAAAAACAGTTTATGTATAACATTTAACATACACAACAATTGCTGTCTTGAATGCCCGTTATGGCAGCTGTGTTACCACTAGCAATGTGTTTATATAAGCTACTTAAAATGGTTGTATTGTATCAGCCCCTCCCTTAGCTAAATACTTACGTATGTATTTTGACGTAAAAAGAAATACAGGGGGGTCTTTTAAACTCTTGACTTGGGAGACGGAGAAAAGTTCTTTGATCTGGTGGTAGGTCGGCAGTCTGAATGAGGCTCCTCTTCTTTTTTCTTAAAAAAGGTCGGAGGTAACTCGGGAAGGAGTAGGAGGTAACAATGGTGTTGACGAGAGGTTATGGAAGCACGGAGGGAATATTATTTAAGCCTAGAGGCCCACGAGAGCCCTCCATGTGACGCGTGGGAGGGAGGCTGAATGATTGGGTGGTTTGGGGGGGGGGGGGGGGGGGAGCAAGGGCAGATGTGGATTGTGACAGGCGAGGGCAGGATAGGTCTGTCTGCTGACGTCACTTGTTGATGGTGGTTCGGTCGTGCTCTTGGCACACACTACTGGTAAAGTTTGGTGCTTCAGATGTCTTTTAGATTCCACAAGTACCTTCTGTTTCTTCTTTCATGGCTAGTCTTCTTCTTTTATCTTCCTAACTACCCAGTTTCTCTCTCTCTCTCTCTCTCTCTCTCTCTCTCTCTCTCTCTCTCTCTCTCTCTCTCTCTCTCTCTCTCTCTCTCTTCCTTTGCATTGCTATCCTTTTCTTCTCTGCTTTTTTTTTTAGGCCAGACCACCTTGTTTAGACCTTGGGTCTGTGATTCTCTCTCTCTCTCTCTCTCTCTCTCTCTCTCTCTCTCTCTCTCTCTCTCTCTCTCTCTCTCTCTCTCTCTCTCTCTCTCTCTCTCTCTCTTCCTTTGCATTGCTATCCTTTTCTTCTCTGCTTTTTTTTTTAAGGCCAGACCACCTTGTTTAGACCTTGGGTCTGTGATTCTCTCTCTCTCTCTCTCTCTCTCTCTCTCTCTCTCTCTCTCTCTCTCTCTCTCTCTCTCTCTCTCTCTCTCTCCATCTTTTTTCCATTTTCCCCTCCGAGCCAGTTGAATGCCCTACGCCCCCCTCCTTACAATTGGGAGCATCCGGCAAATGCATAAATTTCAAGAATTATTCCCTGATATCCAAAGACTGGCTCCACTTCCTTGACTGGAGGATGTGATTCACACAGCCACTTGTTGCCGGAGGAGAGCTTTGCTCCTCCAGGGGGCTTTTACCCATTTAATGGAAACATTGTGTGTGCGCATGTCAGTTGACCTGGGTCAGAAGTAGCTGATGTAGCAGAAAGAAAGGAATGGAGATGGGTTGTCTGGGAGAGAATGGAAGTAGGTACTTTTGAGAGAAACCTCTTGAGCACAGTGGGACGACGTTATGAGTACGACGGTACGACCCGTGAGTATAATGGCTTGGCCCGTAAATCTTACCTTGAAGGGCCAGGCCATCAAAAAGCCAAGGGTTGTACCATCGTGATCAACGATTATTGTACCATCTTGCTAAAAGATTGTACCGTCGTGCTCAAGGATTGTACCGTCGTGCTCAAGGATTGTACCGTCGTGCTCAAGGGCGTTCATCTGCCACTTTTGAAATGCTGTTTGTGTTATTAATCGTTCATGTGGGGAGACGTATGACGGCTGGATTCAGTTTGGAAGAGCGAGAGAGAATCTTTAGCGAACCAAGAAGTCTTCGTCACTGTTGTACCACACGAAGTGAACTAGCCGAAAGTGGATGTTCTTCACACAGCACATGAACACACTTTCATTACCTGATGCAGATATTTGGAAAGAAAAACTGTATTGATATCGCGTGAACATGTACATATATCTATTGACTGATAATTGCGAAAAACCGAAATAATTCCTCGTGTGTCGAATTCTTTAGCTAAAAGATACAGTCGGTCTCCCGTGGAAGACCATCTGGGCTTGAGACTTTTCATCGTGAATGAAGAATTTTAACAATACGTCTTCGTATCTTCTCATCTTTCTTTCATTCTGAACGAATATCAGAAGCGAAAACTTTGATGATACGGAAACCAATACATTGTCTCGTAAGGCAGTATTGTACGGTGGGACTGTAAGATATTGTAAAACCTGGAACCAATAGATAATGAACTTTTTTTCTGCACCGGATTTGCCTCAGTTTTCTGATTTTGAGGGTATTTATCTGTGTGTGTGTGTGTGTGTGTGTGTGTGTGTGTGTGATTAATTACCTGTTTGCATGGTCCGGGAATAGAGCTTTCTACTCGTGAGGCCCCATCTCTTATGTGTGCCTCATATCCAGTGAATTTCTTTGTCAAGTCGCATGCAAACTTTAGTGATTAGTGTTCGTCGAGTTTCACGTATATATTAGAGTAATTAAGGTAACGCAGGTGTATCACTAATGTATCCTCAATTATCATTAATGGCGAATGTTAGTTATGGTACCTTGCGCACCGAGGAAACAGGAAAGTCATATCGGCGAAAGATTACAGAGATGGATGGATAGATTAACGATATCCCGGTTACATTTTCCTGGGGGTTCTATCCTGGCTTTGTCAGTGTTAACTTATGTATGTTCGGTCACCTCATTCGGTCATTTTTCTTAACAGGAACAATATCTTAACACCTTAGAATTCATCCTAGCTTGCAACTCGGGATTTTCGTCCTAGCACGAGGTTTGGGGTCTTCGTTTTATTAAGTCTTGAGGGTTAGGAATCTTTATCCAACTAGGTTTAAGATGCGGAGTCTTCATCCAGGCATAAAAACTCGGGGTCTTGATCCCAGCTGAGAACTCGGAGTCTTAATCCTAGCATAGTGCTATGGACCTTTACCCTAGCTCAGGACTCGGGGTCATCATCCTAGCACAGCACTTTGAGTCATCATCCTAGCAAAGCAGTTGGGGTTTCTCATTTAAGCCCAGGGTTACTGGGATCATCCAGTCACGGTGTTTGGCTCTTCATCCTACGGAGAGTCTTGGGTCTTCCTTCATCCTAGCCCTTGTCTTTAAGTATTGTGACAATGGCGAGGTTCTTCATGGTTCTTCATTACGTCTTATAGTTCATGAGCTAGAAGGAAAGGAAATAAGATCTCGGTGCATAATTTCGTGTGTCGAATGTTATCGCATGATAGACTTGTATTATCGTTAACTACTTCCTGACACTAGACTCTCACGAAGTCGCTTATTTCGCATGCCACACACCCTTGCTCTCGCGTGACCATGATACACCATTGATGTTTAAAAATATTCCCAGCTTTTTGGAGACCTGTTTTTAACTTTTTTTTGGGGGGGAGAAAGATTTGCTAGGGCTGATTTTTGCTATGTTTGTAGTTATTTATAGCATTTTTGGCTGACCAGAATAATAAGAAGGCATTTTTCCAGTGTATGATATGAAAGAGGGGAACTTTTATCGTAGAGTAAAATGATACTAGTACATGGAGGAAAGTATAAATTTCTTAACACTTTGATAGGAGAGGAAACAAGATTTCTACGCTCCCGGATGCAACCGGAAACCATATTCGTTGCTTTTGTTGAATTGCTTTTCGTTTCCCAATGAGTTGATATTGTGTCCTGGGCATCGTGTTTGGAGGAGGATCCGTAGCCCTTTAACTTGTAAAAAAAAATACAAGAAAAGAAGAGAGAAAAATTGCATGAGCGGGAAGTTCTTTCTCCGGGCTTGGTCAGTTGTTTGGCTGAGGAACGACCGTTATGGCGGGCTGCCAGTGCGAAGCGTCGGGGTGACAGAGAACGAACTTGGCTGGTAGGGAGCGTTTGTTTGGCGACCGAGGTATACTCCTAGTTCCTGCTGATATAGGAGTCATTGTGTATGATGATTCCGTTTTATTCACTGTCGTGTTTTACAGGATTTGTCACTGGTTAATTGTGAGGAGCGTGTAACATGACTTCTCTTCCCATGGGCTGGGCTGTCCCTAGTGCGCGCACATGAACACCACCCTCGCCATCTCCTGCTGAGGCGCGGGTCACGCCAGGCCTTCCTATCTTCTTCACTGTGATTCGTTGTGATATACAGAAGGCTCGTGAATGTGACCAATGGAAACACTTCTGTCAAGCGTCCTGGATTTTCACTGGTTCGTCCCATTACTTGGAGATTGATTCGAGACTCTTGAGATATTGTTATCTGAAGAGTTACTTGGATAGTTATAGATAGCTTGATGCAAAAGTATGAAAATCTAGAAACAAATGAATCGGAGGCTTCAGCAGATATACGTCAGTAATCCGCAGCCTCGTTCGCATCCACGTGATTCTGCGCGAACGTTGTCAAGAGTCGGTCATTATCATTGTTGATGGGCGAGGCTGTGTGGAAACTACATTTATTACATAATCAATAAGAGCGCCATACCCCCGTCCTTGGCGGTGATTCACGACCTTCTCCGCCACATTCTTTAAGTCCAAGGGGGCCGCAATCTCGCCCTCCGGAACTGAACAAAGGACGGACGAAGTTGCTAGTGATGTGGCAATTCACCCTTTGGACATGAAGACCGGTGGTCATCTCCTCCGCGCAGTGAGGGGAGCCATTGCTGGAATTTAGTAACTGGACTACGACTTTCTCCCGGAAAATTGTATTTGCCATAAATTTGAGCGGAACACATGCTGACCTCCATAACTGAACCAGTGGTAATATTGTAGCTGCACTGAGAAGAAAAGAATCCCAGTTGATGATCGGCTTGTCAAGAAATTATTTAAGTTGTATCTATATAAGTAGACGAACCTGCGTAAGTGATGAAAAAGGCAGTGCTGTTAAGGGTCTTGAAGTGCAGCAGTGTTGTGCACTCCCGTCCCTGAGGGTCCTGAAGGAGAAGGAAGGAAGATTATAATAATGTGATGTAATAGTGTTTGGCACCAGTGTCACTCCGTCTTCACCGTTGGCGTCCACCAAGAAACACAGGAGAACATGTCCTACGACGAGACATACTTCCGTCATCGCTACTCATATTCCTACGATGCCGAGTAAGCTCCTTCACGCTCTGTAGTGTTGTAGTCTCACATATAGTGTGTATGTAGTACTTATGTAGTACTTTCCTTCAGTTATTTAGACAATTCATTGACCGGCATGTTATTATATCCATTAAACTAAGTTGTCATCTGCATTTCAGAGTTATAAACCACGTTCTGAATAGATGTCAGCACAAATGTGTTGACTAAATTACGGATATTTGTTCTCTTTAAGACGTCGTCATTTTTATCTGTATTTGGTCATACGAGGTCATACATGACATTGTGTGCAATGATTTATATTCCTTTGCATGTAATCAGGCGTTGAACAATAGAAAGTTTTATTTATTGAAAGAAATTTATTTCATGTTACAGTTGTCATTGAAATTATAATCATTGCTGTAATGGGCCAGTGAATTTGCACAATACGTTGATAAAAATTCCTTCCGCAGCACGTTAAAGTACAAGCTGTTAAAGTTAACTGAAAAAACAGGCGTCCTAATAAATATATTATTTACACACACACACACACACACACCTTAGGACAATAGGATGCCATTTATCATTGTTCATAACACGAAATCGTTTACAAAAAGGTGAACAAGACCCATTAAAAAACTCACGCCTCCTGTTGATTGAAAAGCGCAATATTTGCGACACGTGTTGTAGAGGGATAATACTCCCACATCATTAAGGAGAATGTGTAGCTTCATTTACACTGAGAACTGGAACAGTTGCGACCGTCTGATCCTCCGTTGTCGAAAAGAAATGAAACAAGCTTTCATGCTTCCATTTAGCATTAAGAAAGGCCGACCTACCAGGTCTTCTGCATATATAGAAAGTCAGAGAAGGTCCGTACGATGGACAACCACCGGTGTGTAGTAGGTCGTGACTTGAAGATAATAGATGTATTCATTGATAACATGCAGAAAAAGAAAACATGAAAACCCGTAGAGATGGAAGAGCCGTGTGGAACGTATGGGAAATCTGGAGCTGAACATTTAGTGATAATGTTAAAGAGGAGAAAGCAGAACTAAATGAGATGAATTAATCGGGTCTTTCAAACGCTGAAAGTATTTACTGATTTGTTTATGTTGATGCCAGCAGAGATAATGCCTCATGGATGCCTTTGTGAAGGTTAAGTGGAGATGTTAGCCTTGCCTAGTTACTCTCAGTTTACATGGCAAATATCTAAGTAAGACATACTTGAAATCCCAATGTAAGTAACATGTTAAAATCAAATATTTTGCCTGACGGATCAGTTTCGAACGGAGGAATATATTAGAATAAATTTTAGCTCATATCCCTTGACCTACATACTGCTGCTGCTAACATAAGAGTGACATTATTAGTTTTAAAACCGATCAATCTTGTACCAAAGTACGTCAAAAAGTTATGTCTATTACATTGCCTGCTTGAATTCCCGCCATATATAGGCTACTTCTGATTGTTGTGTTGGTGATGAGGCGATAAACGAGGCACGCTCCCAAACTCGCGCACTGTCTTGGGCATTGCGATGTTTCTATTTATCCCTTTGCCAAGGTTCAAGGGTTTATTGTATGTTATTTTTCTCCTTTCAAGCATCAAGTTACCTTGAGAAACCAGTAACCAGCACAGAGGATCTAAAAGTGTTTGTTAGAAATGCCAATAAGGCATTTTCTCTCAAGGTTTAATGCGAACAAACTGCACTAGTACTTTGTGAATTATATATATATATATATATATATATATATATATATATATATATATATATATATATATATATATATATTTATTTATTTATTTATTTATTTATTTATTTATTTAGTAAATGCAACGTTGTAAAGTAGAGGAGCGTATCGTGAATGTTGATAACGGCCACGGATGGCGCCACGGGGAGGGGATTAGGCGCCGATCAGGAGGGCTCCAGGGGGTCTAGACGTGCGTGGATGAGTGTACCTCGCTCTCGGCTAGGCTCATGGCTGAACAGCTGGGGTGGTGACGCTTGGTTGGAGAAGCTGTGGGTGATGGGGCACGAGTGGAACAGCCGAAGTGATGGGGTTTCGGTGGAACATGAGTCACCGGTTGCATTGGTAGTAACAGTTGGAGTGGTGGGGCTTGGAATCGGTGCGGTACTAGGGCTTATGTGAAACAGTAGGAGCAGTAGGGCGTTGGTGGAGCAGCTGGGTTACTAGGGCTTAGGTGGAACAACTGTTTTGGGGTTTGGGTTAGAACAGCCGAGGTGGTGGAGTTTGGGAGGAACAGCTGGTTTGGTGGGACTAAGGTGGAACAGGTAGTGTGGGGAGAGATAGATTGAACAGCTAGAGTGGGGGGAGTTATATAGAACTTTGGGATTCGGATGGAACAGACGCAGTGGGGAGAGTCGAGTGGAACAGTCGGGGTTGGGAGAATCGTCTGAAACCATAGTGAAGTGAATGTTCTCTGGTGTGGAGGGACGGTTGAAACAGCCTGAGTGGGGAAGGTTGAGTATAACAGCCTGGTTGGGGAGTGTTGGATGGAACAACTGAGGTGGTAAGAGCTTAGTGGAACTACAAGGTAGATGGAACTGAGAAGAGCGTATGGGGTAAGTAATAGTAGTGAGGTGAGTGGAACGGGATCAGACACGTAGGTTAGATTCTTTAGTAGAAAAAAAGTTACGTAGAGCAACCAGCGTTCAGGGTGAAGTTAGAACGCAGCACATAATAACTTATATATGTCCAAGTGGAATTGAGATGATAATTAAATAATTTTCGTAATTAGCTTGTTATTGCCCCTGTTCGACTGTCATTAAAGAAAACTTAATTAGACCAGCCAATTTTTTGTAAAGTTCATTACTTACGAGCATTAGACAATTGCTTATTATACCAATAGAGAGCCGTAGTTATTTTTGCCAGATACTAATTATTAACTGTGTATTCTTTTATGTCGATGAGAAAGACGTATATTCTGTTTAAGAATATCTTCAACAAAATGGCACAATTCTGGGGGTTTTGAACTGTTAGTTATTCGTTTAATTACTGTCGGTTATCAGTTTTACTGTGGATTTAAGGATTATTTGCAATTTACGGTTTGCGTGATTTTGATTGTTAACGACCTCAATTATGGGACATGGTTGACTGACCATTTTTGGGTGTACAAAATTATATTGCGCCTTTTAATCACTCTTTGGCGTGTCATTTCATTTGTGGATCCTTTCTTAAAGATGCTTGGTGCACTAATCTGACCCGATCTTTTGGTGTAGGCCTAAAGGTCAAGGTCAAAGACGACTGTTTTTAATCATGTCGCAGCTCAAGCTCTTCAGACCAGCTAAGCTTGGACAGAAGGTAACCATAGGAAGATAAACTCTCTGGCTTTTTTAACATACTGAACCGGTCAGATGTCAAGGTCACTGAGTCAACTGTAGCAGATTGCCTAATCAGAACTCTAGCGTCGAAGTTATATAAGTTGCATCGGTAAAACCTGGTTGGGAGGTTGTCGGTAACTTGCAAATGTGTCTTGTAGGCGTGTGGCCTGATGGATAAATGTCAAGGACACGGTGAACTATTCGAGATCTTCGTGTGAAGATCGAGTATTTCAGATTAGATTGGAGAATTGGCGCTGAAAAAGGATTCGTCGATAGTAACCCTATAACCGTCTCATACGGAGGTTATAAAGTGAATATGTATGTTGTGATAAATATTGTGGAAGGTTGGAGGTGAAAATGGCTGGCTGATAGTTTTGCTTTATTGACGCATCTTTATTATGGTTGTTTTTAAGATAACCTCGGATCCGTTAGTGGTTACGGCAAAATGCTGTGAATAGTATTAGTGAAGAAGAAAAAAAAAAGCTTTGGAATGATATATTTATATTTCAACCCAAGAGAATGAATGCGCTTGTTCGTAGATTAGGATAATTCAAGCGCATTGTTCCCTGCACATAAATTGTCGCCATGATTGTGTATTCACAAGGAAACTTGATTTGCACACATTATAGAATGTCTTTGAACTTAGGTGTTTTGGTTGATTATATTACGTAATCATGTGGGTAAATTGGCTATTGCGATTGTGAATATCTTTCGTTGGAACTCTTATCTTTGCGGGTAATTATCTTGTAACACTAGACTTTGGTACTTATGGCTTCCTATCTGTTTGCCACTGATTTATGCTGAACACATGACAAGTACAGGTCCTTTCCTTAGGCCACCACTTTCGTGGTTATCTTCTTAAGTTTTTTCATCATCATCACAAAACCCCATAACCGTTGATGGTGCACTGGAGGAGGTGAAGGCGTGGGCCACCATAGTTGGGGTGCTAGTGGGCGTGGGGCGAGCCCGACGTACCGTTGTGCGTCGTGTTATTAGCTCGCCAGCCTTCCAGGGCACGGCCGTCTCCTAGAGACCTTCCTATTATCCCTCTCGTGTCTCTGCCGTGCCTGCTTTCTGACCTTCCCCCACACTGTCGTATCGTCGTTCTCTCTTCTTTATTATCATTCTCTCTCTCTCTCTCTCTCTCTCTCTCTCTCTCTCTCTCTCTCTCTCTCTCTCTCTCTCTCTCTCTCTCTCTCTCTCTCTCTCTCTCTCTCTCTCTCTCTCTCTCTCTCTCTCTCTCTCTCTCTCTCTCTCTCTCCCCCCTCCAGTTTACCAATCCTCATCTTGTATGTTTCCATCTGTCCGCTTTGTGCACAGCCACAAACTGACTGCAGTTATTTTTTTTTTCAAAAGTATGGCATTGTTGTCGTCGTCTGTAGATAATTAGTTTCCGTGCTCTAGTTCCCATTAACCAGCACGTTCCCCCTCTCATCACCACCCACACGCTCCGAACCCACCCTCATTCCATCACCACCCACGCACCACAACGACCTTCATCACCACCCTCGCTCCTATCACTCACCCTTGCTCTATCTCTAGCCTCGACTCCATCACCCCACGGCGGGCGTATCAAGCTCCCTTAGGCGAAGCTCTTTTTGGATACTGCTTCTTTCTTTTTCCCCCCTGTCTCCTGTTTCTTCCCTCTTTCCCCTCTAAGTTTTCTCGCGCCCTCTCCTCACCCTGGCTTACCCACGCTAATAGTCTTGCACTTGCAATAATGGATCTGCCAATAAGGCTTGTGGAGAGGGGGGGGGAGGGAAGGAGGGCCCTGTAGCCCCCCCACCCACCCTAAAGATTTTCAGCTCCCTCAGATTTTCCACCAATTTGTGCTGGAAAGATAACTCAGGCAGGAAAATAATTACAGTCAGCGCGGTAGTAAAAAAAAGAAGAAAAAAGATATTTCCTGAGTTTGTCAAGGCTATTGAAATGAACTTGTTTTTTCCTGTGGAAGGCCTCCGTTTTCAGGAAAGAAAGAAATAACTCCCAACATATGGTCTGCCCTCACGAGGAAATCCGTTAAGCCGGAACTGCTGCTTATGTGTGCATTCAGGGCCAGTGTATTAAGTGAAAAACAAGACCATGAACCCTTAATTAAGTCGAGCTGTGAAAGAAAAAAATTATTCTCCATGAAAAGTTTTGAAACGATTTATAAATCCTCCAAGAAATATCTGATAGAACAAGTAGTATCTAATTCATTAAGGAGTGTATCGAATATGAGCAAATCTCTAAATGACCATAGGAGTATGGGATTTTAGAGAAATATTTAATCATGTAATCTATATTTTGAGTAATTGTTGGGGTCGTTTCATTCTGTGATTTCCGTATCATGCACCTCATTTATATTTTCGAGTAAAATAGCTGTATTGCCTGGGGCGAATATAACAGCTCCTGGTAAACTATCCAATTAAGATTTAATTAATACCTCTTGTAAGTTATGATCAGGAGAGCCTTGCTGTGAGAGGCATAAAAACGGAGTTGAGGTTCGATTTTTAATTGGGTTTAAGGAAGAGCAGTTTGTATACTGCGTTAAAGGTCGATATGCTTGTAAAGCGTAACCTGGTTGGAGTGCAGTGGCTTTCAACAAATGAGTTTAGTTGATATTCTAATAAATTACCCATTTAATGATCACATCAGCAGCAGTGTAGAATGGCAGTTAGGGTTTGGAGGGTTGCAGTCCGTTTGGTGTCACCGTTATTGAGACCTCTTTAGCGACCGATGGAAACGCGAATTGTCGGGCTCGGTAACGCTTTTTCACATCCACTATATATAGAAACTGCACTTTCTGTCATCTGATTGGAGCACTTACGACAGTAAATCGAAAGATCATTATCAGAAAAGAAATAACCATCTTTTGGAAAATTTTAGATTTGATTCCTTGTAGCATCTGGCACACATTATAAAGAAAATATCTTTTTTTCAAAGTAAAACGTCACAAGTCTTGACAGTATATCCTGCTAAGAGCTGTGAAGGTAGGGATAAATGTAAGTAAACTTTAAGGACCCAATAAAATGAGAATGGTAGACATTCTTACAGTCTTTGAACAAAGAAATCGTGGAAGTGAAAAAGGTGAGTATTCTGAGCACGCGTTCGATTTTTTTCTCTCTTGTGGCCATCCAATACCGTGGTAATAACCTCCCACCTAATCCCAAACGCCACCGCGCCCCGTCACGTAACAAGGCAGAACCTTTGAAACATGTATGACATTTCCACCATTACAAAAAGAGAAGGGCAATATTAGAGTATTAACATGTCACAAAGTAAATTGCTGAAGTCAAAACAAACGAAAAAAAAAAATAGGATGCTAGTGGGGATTGCCGAAGGCAACCTAAACTTCCAAACAAGAAGTTCACAGTATTGGAAAAGCATGCAATTTTTGGTTATCTCCATTGAGAAATCCTCTGCTTCACAGGCAACTGTGCTTAAACCATTTGTCGTCCTCATCCTAATACCTGACAGTTATAAACATAAGCCACAACTCACCATAGTCTCACCCGAGTACAGTGTGTCAGACATCATTCATTGTTTAACAAGTAAGCCAGTAAATTTACATTAACCTTCCGTTTAGGGACATCAGCTTCAACAACTTCATTATGGGGGAGAAAATGAAGAGACGAAGACATACAGAGTACAGAATTTAAGATTTTCGAATGGCCAAAGCATCAGCGAATGTGACGGAGCAACCTTTGCCTCTCCAGACGAGATGCCAGGTTGGATTTTCCAAAGGACTGCTGATAACGCTCCAGAACATATATGCCCTTGAATAGAATATTGTTGTGTGCTGTAACCTTTTAATTTGGGTGAAATTATTTCGTTAGGAAATGTACTGTAAGCACTGAAAAGCCGCTTTTGTCAGTCAGAAGTAAAATCAATCGGAAGGACAGAGTGCAGACGGGAGACGACATAATTTCCTCATGGTATATCCTGGGAAGGCTTGGTGGGAAGATATTTTCCTCTGAATAAAAGGGTGTCATACAGACAATAGACCTCGGGTGTTTTTACACCACTTTGTTGGTGCTCCACACCCATATATATATATATATATATATATATATATATATATATATATATATATATATATATATATATATGTGTGTGTGTTTGTATGGGGTTGGGTTGGGCCATTTCTTTCGTCTGTTTCCTTGCGCTACCTCGCAAACGCGGGTGACAGCTAAAAAAAAAAAAATATATATATATATATATATATATATATTTTTTTTTTTTTTTTTTTTTTTTATACTTTGTCGCTGTCTCCCGCGTTTGCGAGGTAGCGCAAGGAAACAGACGAAAGAAATGGCCCAACCCCCCCCCCCCATACACATGTACATACACACGTCCACACACACAAATATACATACCTACACAGCTTTCCATGGTTTACCCCAGACGCTTCACATGCCTTGCTTCACTCCACTGACAGCACGTCAACCCCTGTATACCACATGACTCCAATTCACTCTATTCCTTGCCCTCCTTTCACCCTCCTGCATGTTCAGGCCCCGATCACACAAAATCTTTTTCACTCCATCTTTCCACCTCCAATTTGGTCTCCCTCTTCTCCTCGTTCCCTCCACCTCCGACACATATATCCTCTTGGTCAATCTCTCCTCACTCATTCTCTCCATGTGCCCAAACCATTTCAAAACACCCTCTTCTGCTCTCTCAACCACGCTCTTTTTATTTCCACACATCTCTCTTACCCTTACGTTACTTACTCGATCAAACCACCTCACACCACACATTGTCCTCAAACATCTCATTTCCAGCACATCCATCCTCCTGCGCACATCTCTATCCATAGCCCACGCCTCGCAACCATACAGCATTGTTGGAACCACTATTCCCTCAAACATACCCATTTTTGCTTTCCGAGATAATGTTCTCGACTTCCACACATTTTTCAAGGCTCCCAAAATTTTCGCCCCCTCCCCCACCCTATGATCCACTTCCGCTTCCATGGTTCCATCCGCTGACAGATCCACTCCCAGATATCTAAAACACTTCACTTCCTCCAGTTTTTCTCCATTCAAACTCACCTCCCAATTGACTTGACCCTCACCCCTACTGTACCTAATAACCTTGCTCTTATTCACATTTACTCTCAACTTTCTTCTTCCACACACTTTACCAAACTCAGTCACCAGCTTCTGCAGTTTCTCACATGAATCAGCCACCAGCGCTGTATCATCAGCGAACAACAATTGACTCACTTCCCAAGCTCTCTCATCCCCAACAGACTTCATACTTGCCCCTCTTTCCAGGACTCTTGCATTTACCTCCTTTACAACCCCATCCATAAACAAATTAAACAACCATGGAGACATCACACACCCCTGCCGCAAACCTACATTCACTGAGAACCAATCACTTTCCTCTCTTCCTACACGTACACATGCCTTACATCCTCGATAAAAACTTTTCACTGCTTCTAACAACTTGCCTCCCACACCATATATTCTTAATACCTTCCACAGAGCATCTCTATCAACTCTATCATATGCCTTCTCCAGATCCATAAATGCTACATACAAATCCATTTGCTTTTCTAAGTATTTCTCACATACATTCTTCAAAGCAAACACCTGATCCACACATCCTCTACCACTTCTGAAACCGCACTGCTCTTCCCCAATCTGATGCTCTGTACATGCCTTCACCCTCTCAATCAATACCCTCCCATATAATTTACCAGGAATACTCAACAAACTTATACCTCTGTAATTTGAGCACTCACTCTTATCCCCTTTGCCTTTGTACAATGGCACTATGCACGCATTCCGCCAATCCTCAGGCACCTCACCATGAGTCATACATACATTAAATTCTTCCACACACTTTACCAAACTCAGTCACCAGCTTCTGCAGTTTCTCACATGAATCAGCCACCAGCGCTGTATCATCAGCGAACAACAATTGACTCACTTCCCAAGCTCTCTCATCCCCAACAGACTTCATACTTGCCCCTCTTTCCAGGACTCTTGCATTTACCTCCTTTACAACCCCATCCATAAACAAATTAAACAACCATGGAGACATCACACACCCCTGCCGCAAACCTACATTCACTGAGAACCAATCACTTTCCTCTCTTCCTACACGTACACATGCCTTACATCCTCGATAAAAACTTTTCACTGCTTCTAACAACTTGCCTCCCACACCATATATTCTTAATACCTTCCACAGAGCATCTCTATCAACTCTATCATATGCCTTCTCCAGATCCATAAATGCTACATACAAATCCATTTGCTTTTCTAAGTATTTCTCACATACATTCTTCAAAGCAAACACCTGATCCACACATCCTCTACCACTTCTGAAACCGCACTGCTCTTCCCCAATCTGATGCTCTGTACATGCCTTCACCCTCTCAATCAATACCCTCCCATATAATTTACCAGGAATACTCAACAAACTTATACCTCTGTAATTTGAGCACTCACTCTTATCCCCTTTGCCTTTGTACAATGGCACTATGCACGCATTCCGCCAATCCTCAGGCACCTCACCATGAGTCATACATACATTAAATAACCTTACCAACCAGTCAACAATACAGTCACCCCCTTTCTTAATAAATATATATATATATATATATATATATATATATATATATATATATATATTTCCCTGGGAATAGGGGAGAAAGAATACTTCCCACGTATTCCCTGCGTAGAAGTCGTAGAAGGCGACTAAAAGGGAAAGGAGCGGGGGGCTGGAAATCCTCCCCTCTCAGTTTTTTTTAATTTTCCAAAAGAAGGAACAAAGAAGGGGGCCAGGTGAGGATATTCCCTCAAAGGTCCAGTCCTCTGTTCTCAACGCTACCTTGTTAACGCGGGAAATGGCGAATAGTATGAATAAATAAAAAAAAAGAATATATATATATATATATATATATATATATATATATATATATATATATATATATAGAAAGTGGGCTGACAACTTTAATGATCACATCAGGAGCAGTGTAGAGTGGTTTCATTCCACACCGAACACTGAAAGTAGAAAAAAAAAACTCAAAATCGAGGTTAGATAATGAGAATGCTACGTGGACTAAACTATAGTGTTGTGCACAATACAACTTAACAGGCCTACGGTTATGGTGTAGCATAACTACAGTTTACACAACGGTAGCTTAAGAACATAGTCTGTGATCTGTAGCCTAACCCTAGTCTACGGCATGGTGAAGCCGAGTTTCAGTTTGTTGTGCCCGCTTGAGGGCGAGGCAAGACGACGCCTCGCTGAATAATCTTTAAGCCTAACTCGGTGTTCCACGTAGATCCCACTGAATCACATTGGCCTTCCGCCGTATGAAAAGACGTCTGCTTCCTCCTCTTACTTTTCACTCTCTCACTCCTCGAAAGAAAGGAAGAAGAAAATATCTGTCTGTCTGTCTGTATTATAAGCACTCTTCCACGCCAACAGCAGACCTCCGGGCCAGGGCCAGGAATAGCGGTTTATACACCGCATGAATTCATCGTCCTTGCTTTTGGTAAATTGACAGCATGGGACCATCTGGTGGTGTACAATGTGTTATATATATATATATATATATATATATATATATATATATATATATATATATATATATATATTATGTTGCAAGTAAAACCGCAGTGAAGCTGAATTATACTAAAGCACTGGACACTACGTATTTGCCGTTTCCCTTGGGGTTTTACCTGCATCTTATATACGCTCGCTGCTTATGTACTTTTAGCATATATATATATATATATATATATATATATATATATATATATATATATATATATATATATATATATGTGTGTGTGTGTGTGTGTGTGTGTGTGTAGGCCAGTTTTGGGTCTCTGTAGGACAGTGTTGCAGTGATGGTGTGCTAGGCAGTTTTAGGTTGGTGTGTGAGGCAGTGTTAGATAGCTGTGCAGAACCTCTAGGGTCGCTGTGAAGGGCAGTTTTTGGGTCGCTTTGTAGGGCAGTGTTGAGTCGCTGTGTAGAGAAGTGTTAAGTTGCTGCATAGCCCAGTGTTGGTTCGCTGTCTAGGCCAGTTTTGGGTCGCTGTCTAGGCCAGTGTTGGGTCGCTGTGGCAACCAGTATAGATCACCGGCGGGCAGTTAGCTGGGTCAGCTGTGCTAGAGTGGCCCGCGGGGAGGTGCATATTGAGCCAGCCAGGAGGGTGTGTGTGTACTATGGAGCGGTGTCATGAATAAATGAATAGCGAGATGCAGCATAGGGAGTCGTCATGAGGCCACAGTATGACGTCGACACCTTTATGGCCTAAATTCTTAGTCTTTTTCATATGTTGTCTTCAGGTCTTGTGATTGGAAGTCATGGAATATGTACATCAGTATATGGCACCAAGTTACCATGTGAAGGTCTTTAGATAAAAAAAAAAAGGTTGTTTTGTAGTTGGATGTTTTGGGTGAAACGAACATTATCCTTATCAAGGATACGGATCGTAGCTTTAGTAGGAGTTCGTGTTCGAGGATGCTCGGCAAAAACGTCAACAGGAAAGTTTTCATGTATAGTGGTTTTCATCTCTTTTTGTTATCTGAAGATACTTTCAGTAATGCTGTCATTTCTAAAGTACTGTAGATCCACTGGGTGAGTTTTAAGATAAATTTGTATGCAAGTTGTATGTATATATGCCGTGAAAGATATTTTTTCAGTACGGAGACCTCCATGAAGCAAGCTACATATAATGGTATGTTTTTCTCTTTATCGTTCCATAAAGGCTAGGGCCTTTTACCTAATGAGTGTTGGACCGTGTTCAGTGGATTTTCTCGTTACTTGCCCGAATTCGTACTGCCTTCGCCTTTTACTAAGCTTTCTGAAAGTTTAAATGAACACCCTTTAACCTTTTGAGAACGTAATTACCCTTGACTGCTGTGATAAGACCCTTGTGTAATGATAACATTATAGGTGAGATCAGAGGTCAGGTCATCCATCATACCAAAGGATCGTTTGTACCATTATACAGAGAAGAGGCTACATATGTTTTCACACAGAGCAACCTTATTGTCAATTATTATACCTGACGTTTGCCATCACACTGCTATAGTTCGTTCCAAATTATGCTCGATATGCATAGTTTCTGATATTTCTTAAATATCTCATGTTGAATTTGCAATTTAATCTTATGTTTCCTTTTGCAGGAAAAATGTGTATTATGTATTTCCATTACCTGATAAAAGAATTCATTGATAACATTTTTATCGTTTGTATTGAATGTTATTGTTTAACCCTGGACGCAAATAGCTAAAGTTACCGCCCTTTAAGAAATGGGTCATTAGTATTCTGCCTCACCTCAGTTTTAAATTACACTCGTCTCTCCCCAGAGTTAGATCGTCCCTGTGTCTCCCTAGAGTCGTATTACCCTTGCCTCTCTCCCCAAAGTTAGATTAACCTCTCCCCAAAGAAGTTATATTAACCTTCTCTTCTCAGAGGGATTAACCCCTCACCTAAGAGTTAGATTAACTTTGTCCATCCCAGAGAGTTAGATCAACATAGTTGCCCCTCAAAATTATGTTAACCCACTCTCCTCAGATAGATTAACTTAATATTAACCCTGTCTAAGTACTTAGTTAGGTTGATTAGCCAAATTTCTATTACCTCACCCAATAGAACATATATCTAATTGTTTTCTAAGTCAAAATTACTATACTATGGTCTTCCCCTCAACAGCTTCGACGACAGTAGCAGCCTTAGTTCCGGGGTGAGCGACACCCTGAACGAGATGTCGGCGGAGGACGTGCTCTCGTCCTCCCTGTCCTCCGACCACCCCGCCTACGCCAAGGTCAGTCGCTAAGCTTCTGGGGTGCGGCGCCGGCCAGCCGGCCCCAACCCATCCCCGCCACTCCCTCAACCCTGCCCTACCCTACCCTACCCTGCGCTTCCCACCCCACCCACCCTTGTTCTGACCTACCGGCCACCGGGGCCACTTCGCTGGGCTTCTGGCTGGGCGCTCACGCATGAAAGTCTCTTTTTCCCTTTTTGTCACCCTCGCTCTTTCTCTCTCTCTTGCGTCATGAAAAAGGGTCTCAGTATATGCACCCAAAGGTAGGTAATTTTCTCTCTCTTTCTCTCTCTCTCTCTCTCTCTCTCTCTCTCTCTCTCTCTCTCTCTCTCTCTCTCTCTCTCTCTCTCTCTCTCTCTCATAAAATCTCTTTCACTTCTCGTAGGTAGGTAATTATCTATCTCTGGTAAGTAGTAGTTGGTAGAGGAAGGATTAGCGACAACAGTAGTAATATGGCTGTCATGTTTCACTCCTTTCACTCAGGTTGCTTTCTTTTTCTTTCTGCCTCACCCACATATAACTTACTGGCATTCAGCCTCCAAACGTACAGTATCTTCATCTCCCACATACCATTTAACACCACCATATTCAAACAACTCATTCTTCATTACTCGTTTTTCCTGTGGTACGCGCTAACCCTGCCTTTTGGCCAAATCTTTTCGTAGGTTCTCGTAGGTAGGTAGTTCCTTCAGCATGCCTCTGAAATCTCGTTTCAGGTAGTCGCAGGTAGTTGCTCTCTCTCTCTCTCTCTCTCTCTCTCTCTCTCTCTCTCTCTCTCTCTCTCTCTCTCTCTCTCTCTCTCTCTCTCTCTCCCAGTTTCATTTATCAAAATATGTTAGATTTGTCTGCCGGATGGCGCAAGGGAGTAGTGCTTTATGTACAGGTGCAGGAACAGTTCCTGGTGTGCCTGCTCCTACTGCATTTTTACCCTCAGGTGTTGGTTGGGGCGTGTATGTGGCGATCATGGACGCCAAGATTAAAGTGGACAGTGGCATTCTGCTGGTGTTAAATGCCGGCCATCGATTTATCTGACTTCTCCGGCAGGATTTGTTTTGGGGTCCGGGAATGCACCTCCCCCGACGGGGCGAAACAGTCACTAGATAACGTACGAAATTTTGGTTGAGTGTTGATTTTGGTGCATAGTCTCGAATGTCCAGAAATTTCGTGTGATATGAATCACATAGTTAAGGGATTTAGTGATACTGATCACCAAGGTGAGGGATTTAGTGTCAGTTCAGTCCACGAAGATTAGATGGTTCATGTTTTAGAGGCTGGATTATTGTGACAGTTATAACACTGCATCCTTAATTCACTAATTCACCCCCCCCCCCTCGCCACTTCCCCATCCGCTTTCAGCCCTGTACATTAGTCGAGGTCAGAAGGTAGTGTTAACAGAGACCAGGTCATTGTTAATATAGTGCTGGGACAATCGAGCTTCTTACGTCATCAGAGGTCTGAGCCCCGCGCCGCATTTGTCTTCGTCAGCCGATACGTCGTCACGTTTTTGATGCGCACGTGGTCTGTAAGTTGTTTTTCCGTCAGGTTTTGCAGGTTTACACTGTTTCATGATATATTTCCCAAGTATCGCATGAAATAGTTTTGAAAATTACTTTAGTGCGCAGATAAGCTTAAAGAAGACAAGTAGAGGGAGATGGTGGCAGTGGCCTTGGCCTGGCTTCCATTCCTCATGAGCTGCGTTTGTCGCTTGTCATATTCACGGGCTCGACCCGCCACCCAGGGCTTCGCTGGGGAAGCAATTTTTATTCTTATTTTTCATTCACCTGCTCTGAACCCTCTCCCCCCAGGCATGAGATCTAATTCATAAAGATTTCTTTTAATCCTCTCAAATTCCCTCCTCCCTCAGATATTATAAGATTAGACTGTATGCTGGTTATAAAAGTCAACTGCAGCGTTGAAATCAGGCATAGGAAGTATTTCTTAATTTCTTTTTGTCAGCTGTCCTGACGCATTGGAATATTTTTCAAGTGTCCTTCGGTTGCATGTCACCCCCTCCATCCTTCCCTCACAGGCCCCCCACACCCCCGTCCCTGCTGGAAGTTTCTGGAACCGCCACTGTTGTTCTTTAGTTGTTCCACAGTAAATGTAATTATGAAGATTACATTAGTGACTCATTTAAAATCTCTCCTGTAAATGGACGTTAGCTTCTCTGATATTTCATGGACCCTATACGAAAATATTTTAGTCTCATCTGGACGTCTCCATAAGTATTACAAGATTTTTCATGTAGTGAAGTGAATTACTCACAAGGGTTAGTATTTCAAGATTAAAACTCAAATCCAGGGAGAGTATCAGACCATTGTGATAGGTCAGATTGCCTTTGTCTTGGCGCGCGATTTGGACGGAGTCGTCCACCGATATGTTGATGCCAGTGTATTCATCTTATCTGTTTGTTCCTCAGTTCGCAGATGCAGTTACCTTAGAATTCAGTGGATTTTCTTATTTCCTAATATTCTAATGTTTATTTGTGTTCGATTCTCTTATGTTTGTCCTTGAGTTTTTTTTATGTATATCTCTTGATTATCTTATATGTACTGCCTTAGAGAATGATATTTGATAACGGACTATTATTTTTTGTTTTCTGATGCTAATGCAGTAATGTTGGCTTGAGTTCATCATGCCCAGTGCATTCTCTTCTTGAGACTATCATATTTATTTTGTCTCTATTTCAATGCATTTCGCTTGTTCTCATAATTGTTTATTGTGCGGCGTTTTCCTTCATTGACTCCACTGACTCAACTGTTTTGATGACATTCTCTCTCTCTCTCTCTCTCTCTCTCTCTCTCTCTCTCTCTCTCTCTCTCTCTTAGCCAGTTACCCATTTTATCAACAAACCCAACTAGATAATTTCTCTTCGTCCACAACTCTGGAGTGCTACTTTGATAAATATTTTCGTACAATTTTTTCTTTTCTGTGTTATCTTCTCTAGTTACTCTGTATTTGTATCTCTTAAAAAGCTGTTCGCTGCAAGTATTGGTTGAGAATATTTAAGTTGTTTTCACGTCTTTTTTTCATGGCAGGCAAATTTATGGCCTGTAACCTTCCACAATAACTCAGCCTTTTTAAATCTGATACTATGTTGTTCTCCCCTGGACGTTTTTTTTTATCAATTCTTTGTGCATTTTGTAACGGCGGTGGCCAGAGTTGAGAAGCATACTCCATTGTGGGTCTTGTGTTCATTGTGGATAGCTTGCTAATCACCAATTTTGATGTTTGCCAGTAGTCAAGTGACAGGTTAGGTACGATGTCCCCCGCTTAAACTAGTCCTAGTAACTTGTGTCCTTGATCATAGGGAGGCATTTTTGATCGGGTTCCATGCTCACTTTACATTTACTGGTGATTAATTTCATGTCATGTATCAGATCAATTTATGAATGTGTCAGTCTCTGAGCTGATGGATACGAATGTGTCTTAGTCACTATGTAAGCTGATGCATTCTATTCATTCTTCACTTGTCATGATTTTTGCATCTTCACTTGTCATGATCATTGCAGCATCTTCAAATATATATGTAGATATGAGTCCAAACTGTGATTACAAAGGGCAACTTTCCCTGTACCAAGCCTTGTTGCACCTCATTGGTAACCTGAGTGCATTTTGAGAAGGCTCCTTTGATATGAATCGCGTGTGTGTGTGTGTGTATTATATTAGTTGTTTATGAACATGGTGAAGGCTTTACACTTGTGGGGCCCTGCCTCTTATTCCCTTTTTTGTTATATATATATATATATATATATATATATATATATATATATATATATATGTATGTATGTATGTATGTATATTCCATCGGTAGTCATAATTACTTCAGGCTTAACTTTTTCCTAGTGTCCACAGCTTCTTTGCTGAAAAAAGTTTGTCTTGTGTGTCCATACACGTCTCCTGTCTTGAGTGTGATGAAACAATGTTTCTATGTGCTAATTCAAAAGAATTATTAGGTGACATCGTAACCCCCCCCCCCATTTTCCTTATGATTTCCAGTAACAAATGCAAATATTTGACATTTTATATTTTATTAATTTCTTTGTATGTTCCTAGCCCTACTTTGCTAATGCGGGAGACTCAGATCAAGTATTTTTTTTATATTTTAATTGGATATCACTCGTGAATTGCCTTCATGCTGTTACAACTGTAACTTATACCAGGGGGAGGGGATTCACAGGAGGATATATACCAGCCAGTCAATCAAAACTGTCATCAGCAGTTTATCATGACTAAGATAAAGGAGCGGAACGGCAGCTCCTCACAAATTATAGCCAGTGAGATGAACCAGAAATGACGTACCCTGCAGAATGCAAATGCTAGTAAAGGTTTAGCTTTTCTTTGGGGAGGGTTCCAAAGATTGGCATGGGGAGAAAGTATCATGTCTGTAATGTATTTGATGCCCAGAATAATTGGCAATTTGTTGAGTTAGAGTGATTGGCCATTCACCGTGGCAGGTGGATGCAGGTTAGATTCTTGTTTGTTTAGGATCAAAAGGGTGACTGAAGACTTCTGTGGAGCTGTAGACATTTTGTTCTGAGGGGGCCATGGTGTCAAGGTGCTGTGATGTGATTTTAAAGTCTTCCTCATATGAGAGGAGCTTCAGCAGTCTCCAGATGGCAGTGGGAAGTCATGTAGGAAAAAATTAAAGAGGGATGGAAAAGAACTGCTCCTTGGGAACTCCATTTTAGAGCTCAAGGTGAAGCCTTTGTATAAGACTTTGGCTTGGCAGTCATCTATGAAGTTGACTAAGCTCTTTTTGTCATTGTTGTTTTGACTGATGTTAAGTAAATTTAGTGTGATGTGTAGGGGGACAATGCCAAAATCTCTGTTGATATGTATTGACACTTAATACTGTGTGGATGTGGGTTGTGGTAGATTGAAACTATATAGAACATGTGTGAGGTCTTTGTGGTGTGGTAGTGGAATGATTGGATCTAAATTCATATGGGTGGATGAGAATGGGAGACTGCTTGATTCTGTTGTGGATCAGTTGTGGAAATATGTTAAGCAAATCATTAATGAAAGTAGATCAGAAATAGTAATAGCTCCAGCACTGAACTCTTAGGGACCCCATTCATCACCCTCATTAAACTTGAGAAGGCTTCTTAGATATGTGGTAGCTGTTTCCTTCAAATTAGATATTAGTCACTTATCTTTGAGAAGTTCTTCTCATAGTTATTTATGAATTGCAATCAGAAGTATTGTTGGTTTGGATACATTGAAAGTGTGATGTTCTTTGCTCTCATTATTTGATGATGTCATATGACTGGACTTCAGAAACAATTCTGCCAAAGTTTATGCTTCTGTAGCCTTCATACTGAAAAGATTTGCAGTATGAAAGTAATTTAGAATTCCTCCTCTAAAAAATCCTGTGATCATACACTTAGCAATACTGAGTAGAGAATTTTACGTTACAGGGTCGTAGTATGAAAGAAGTTGGCCTTAAGCTACCAGTGGGACTTAGCGGGTCTTCTTCACGTAAAGTGGCCATGGGGGTAGATCCCTCGGGTATGTACAAAGTAGTATCCAGCCGAGCTCATGTCAAGAAGACAGAGAGTTCTCAACAGACAGACAATAGTGCCTTTAAGTGAGTACCTCATTGTAATATGCTTAATAACCAGACTATAATAGATTTATTATTTGAATTATTTGGTTAACAGTAACAAGTTCTGAAGTGCATTTCCTCAGACTTAGATAAGTTAGTGTTAAGATTGAATATGATTTTCAGATTATAGTGTGATTTTTTAAATTAGAACTTTGATGATGCTTTTTTGCTGCTGTATATTTGATGCATTTGCAGTACTAATCATAACAGTTTTGCTCTTAGTATTTTGATTATTCATAATTTCATAAGGTTGTGAATGTACTAACACTTGCCAATTTTCTTCAGACAAATATCAAACACACAGTGGAAAAAATATGTTGAGAATGGGAAGGGCAGCCTTGAGCGTTCAGCTAGAGAACTGCAAAGAGGTGTAGACCCTTCTAGTGGAAGTTCCCGTAAGATGGATCACAAAAAATCCAATGTAGGATCTCCACAAACTGGGGTTCCTAGTAGTCCTGGGCTAAATGGTAGTTCAGGTGTCTCTGGTACATCTTCATCTGGATCTAGAAAAATTGAAAAGAAGGGAACAAGTGGAGACAAGAGAAGAGAGGGAGAGAGGAGTAGTCGAGACAAAAGTATGGCAGCTACAGCCCCTCAGCTCAATGGAGATTCAAAAAAGCTTCAAAACCCAAAGACAGCACCAAGTAACTTTGGCTATAATGGAAAGAGAACTACAAGCACTGGCAGTGTATCCAGCACTGGCAGCACGAAAGGTAGCAAAGTAATCAAAGAGGTAGATGGTGCAGGAGGCAGCTCCTCTCACCATGATGGTTCTAGTCATAGCCTAGAAAGACCCAGAACAAAGCTAAAGGTCTCAGGTGGAACACAGACTACTAGTGACTTACATTACATGTCCAGTGGTGTACATAGTGATGGTGAATACTCATCGGGCTCTCTTGGTCGGAAATACCAACTAAAATCATATTCATTAAATGGTCCTGTAGCTGCCCAATTATCACAGAGTGTTCGAGAGAGAATTATGCAATCTCCTTACAGTAAAGTACATGTGAGTGATTATGGACAGTATCCCTCTCCTTACTACAGAGAGAGGAGCCCTCGCATCAAACCTACAGATGGCTCATTAAGTGATTCCCCATACTCCAATTATGCAGAATTACAGTACAGTGGGAGCCCATATAGCAGTCCATACTCTTGGGTGTCCAGAAGTAACTATGCTGGTTCAGTAGCATCTGCTCCAACAAGGTAAATCCGTTTATCCTTAGTCATCATTTATTTTTATGCACTTATTTTTGTCCTTCACCAGAAGCATCAGCTTTTTTATGTTCTGTGTTGAAAAAATGCTTGGGAGTATTGTAATGTTTTATATTTTGTCTTGTAGTTTTTGAATATGGAGCTGCACAGACTCTTCACCTTAAATGAATTAGTTGTGTATATGTATGTCATGAAGAATCAAAAGATTTTAGACAGCCCTTGATGATACAGCTTCATACCTTGGCTTCTTTAAAATAAAACAGACCACTGGGTGGCAGTCTGACAGAAGCAGAGAGCATGGAGAGTATAAGCTCAAGTGCTTCGAGTATAGCTGCACAAATCCAGCACGCTCGGGCCACCAGTCTCACACAAGCCCGCCTCATGATGCACCAGCGGGAAATGTCCTCCTCACCCTCCCCTAGACTCGCTCGCTCCAATAGTGTTAGGTAAACACCATCTCTCCCAAATTGTAGATTGTCTTGGGGTGGGGTTTACTTTATCTTTTATTTTGATGAAGTTTGATGATAATTGGAATGGAAAGTGGTAGAAAAATAATTTATACAGTTTTAAGATATAACTGCTACAGTGCCATTAATAACTAGAGTCTTTGAAATGGTGAAGGGCAAGTCATGGAAACTGCTGCTATCATTGCTTGTGCACTGGTAATGTTCTTTGTTTGTGTGTTTATGTGTGTTAGTTTTGTATCTGCACTGCTTAATTTTCCCATGGTGTATAGTCCGAGGTATGATTAAGTAGGAGTATTGAAGTGCAGAAGTCCTCACTGTTTACTATGATATTCAAAATTCTTTTAGTTTCCAGTTGTGAGTTGAAGTAGCTTAGAATTTTTCTATTCAGAGGTCATGTTATGCACTCATGATGAATATATGTGAGTTCCAGATTATTTTGTACAGAATTATGTTCACTTTTGGAAATTATAGATGATTAATTCACTAGTTCTTGTAATGATTGATCATTGCATATTTTAGTTTCATAGTATATGAAGCTTTCGCCACTGAATAATGTTCATTCACATCACATTAAAAAGAAACCCCAGTATTATTATCATCAAGATGAACTGATCTGTTCCTTAGAAAATATTCAACTAGAATATAGTGATAACTTAAGTAATACTGTGATTAATTAGGATAATATTGTTTACAGGAAAATAGTTGTCACCGACAGATCCTTACCTTTATTTGTTACCATATGATGATCCTAATTCGACAGTATTTCAATTTATTACATTTGCGTCCAGTACTTCCTTACTGCTGCTTTGTAATCTATTAGTTAGTACCGTTTGCTTATTCCATGACCATCTTAGCTCCATATATATCTATGAGTCAGCTTATATTCAAAATAGGCATTTGTCAGGCCCATTTCTCTTTCAAGCATAGTATGAATTAGCCTGTGTTTGAAGTGTTCATAATAGGTACTCATTGGGACCATTCCATTCTCAGCCAGGCAAAATGTTCAAAACAGGTATTTGTCAGGACCATTCCTTCTCAACCTAGCTGAAACTTACCTTTTGCATTCACTAGCTTTTCCCCATCTTTCTACAATATCTCCGTTTCTTATCCCTCTAGTCTTGCAGTCACATACCACATGATAGTCATTGTACTTTTCTGTCAATTTAAAATTCTTTATACACATATAACTGATTGCAGATCAAATTCTTTTCACCTTTCCCTTCATTTTTTTTCTCTTTTCATACTAGTGAATAGAGCATATGCACACTCAAAGAAACATTCATATTCCCCAGTTTTGCAGTCTACCAGGACAGTCCTGGATTAAATTCATAGAATAATGTGACACCAGCATTTATAAACTCCTTGGTATTTAGAGACTTCACCTTAGTTAGTTATACCACAAGAGAGAGGTTGCCTTTTGTTTGTTTGTTTGCTCATCAGTGGCCAAAAAGGAGTAGTCTCATTGAGGATCTTCACATTCCAGAAGAGTCCATCATATCCCAGCTCCTGTGTGAGGTGCAGCCTTGAAGCTGCAGGACCCCTGTAAAAGGGATCCTGAGGTTATATGAGAGTAATCTCATAATGATAATAATGTGATAATATCATCTCCTGAGCTGATTAAATAGTACAGTCAGTGCACAGTGAAAATCATTAGAATTGCAAAACTTTTGCCATTTAAGCTTTTGTTTTTAAGCCAGCTAGGCATAAGTACATGTGCCTGAGGACTTGCAATCTTGCAGTCATGGTATAGAGGCAAGTCTTAGCCAGACATGAAGCTAGCCAGGATGTAGCCCCTCAGAAACCTGAGAGGGCCACAGTTAACTTCTTATTAGGTGGAATTCCCATTGGAAGCTTCTGTAGATTAGATGAAGCTTAACAGTTAAATGATCAGGATACAAATTCCATTCTTCAGTTTTCTCAAAGTGGTCATTTAACAGAAAAAAAAAAAAAAAATATATATATATATATATATATATATATATATATATTATTATTTTTTTTATTATACTTTGTCGCTGTCTCCCGCGTTTGCGAGGTAGCGCAAGGAAACAGACGAAAGAAATGGCCCAACCCCCCCCCCCCCCCATACACATGTATATACATACGTCCACACACGCAAATATACATATCTACACAGCTTTCCATGGTTTACCCCAGACGCTTCACATGCCTTGCTTCAATCCACTGACAGCACGTCAACCCCGGTATACCACATCGCTCCAATTCACTCTATTCCTTGCCCTCCTTTCACCCTCCTGCATGTTCAGGCCCCGATCACACAAAATCTTTTTCACTCCATCTTTCCACCTCCAATTTGGTCTCCCTCTTCTCCTTGTTCCCTCCACCTCCGACACATATATCCTCTTGGTCAATCTTTCCTCACTCATCCTCTCCATGTGCCCAAACCACTTCAAAACACCCTCCTCTGCTCTCTCAACCACGCTCTTTTTATTTCCACACATCTCTCTTACCCTTACGTTACTCACTCGATCAAACCACCTCACACCACACATTGTCCTCAAACATCTCATTTCCAGCACATCCATCCTCCTGCGCACAACTCTGTCCATAGCCCACGCCTCGCAACCATACAACATTGTTGGAACCACTATTCCTTCAAACATACCCATTTTTGCTTTCCGAGATAATGTTCTCGACTTCCACACATTCCTCAAGGCCCCCAGGATTTTCGCCCCCTCCCCCACCCTATGATCCACTTCCGCTTCCATGGTTCCATCCGCTGCCAGATCCACTCTCAGATATCTAAAACACTTCACTTCCTCCAGTTTTTCTCCATTCAAACTCACCTCCCAATTGACTTGACCCTCAACCCTACTGTACCTAATAACCTTGCTCTTATTCACATTTACTCTTAACTTTCTTCTTCCACACACTTTTCCAAACTCAGTCACCAGCTTCTGCAGTTTCTCACATGAATCAGCCACCAGCGCTGTATCATCAGCGAACAACAACTGACTCACTTCCCAAGCTCTCTCATCCCCAACAGACTTCATACTTGCCCCTCTTTCCAAAACTCTTGCATTTACCTCCCTAACAACCCCATCCATAAACAAATTAAACAACCATGGAGACATCACACACCCCTGCCGCAAACCTACATTCACATTTTTTTTTTTTTTGCTTTGTCGCTGTTTCCCGCATTTGCGAGGTAGCGCAAGGAAACAGACGAAAGAAATGGCCCAACCCACCCCCATACACATGTATATACATACGTCCACACATGCAAATATACATACCTACACAGCTTTCCATGGTTTACCCCAGATGCTTCACATGCCCTGATTCAATCCACTGACAGCACATCAACCCCGGTATACCACATAGTTCCAATTCACTCTATTCCTTGCCCGCCTTTCACCCTCCTGCATGTTCAGGCCCCAATCACACAAAATCTTTTTCACTCCATCTTTCCACCTCCAGTTTGGTCTCCCACTTCTCCTCGTTCCCTCCACCTCCGACACATATATCCTCTTGGTCAATCTTTCCTCACTCATTCTCTCCATGTGCCCAAACCATTTCAAAACACCCTCTTCTGCTCTCTCAACCACGCTCTTTTTATTACCACACATCTCTCTTACCCTATTATTGCTTACTCGATCAAACCACCTCACACCACATATTGTCCTCAAACATCTCATTTCCAGCACATCCACCCTCCTCTGCACAACTCTATCTATAGCCCACGCCTCAAAACCATATAACATTGTTGGAACCACTATTCCTTCAAACATACCCATTTTTGCTTTCCGAAATAATGTTCTCGACTTGCACACATTCTTCAACGCTCCCAGAACTTTTGCCCCCTCCCACACCCTATGATTCACTTCCGCTTCCATGGTTCTATCCGCTGCCAAATCCACTCTCAGATATCTAAAACACTTCACTTCATCCAGTTTTTCTCCATTCAAACTTACCTCCCAAATGACTTATCCCTCAACCCTACTGTACCTTGCTCTTATTCATATTTACTCTCAGCTTTCTTCTTTCACACACTTTACCAAACTCAGTCACCAGCTTCTGCAGTTTCTCACATGAATCAACCACCAGCGCTGTATCATCAGCGAACAACAACTGACTCACTTCCCAAGCTCTCTCATCCACAACAGACTGCATACTTGCCCCTCTTTCCATAACTTTTGCATTCACCTCCCTAACAACCCCATCCATAAACAAATTAAACAGCCATGGAGACATCACACACCCCTGCTGCAAACCTACATTCACTGAGAACCAATATATATTTCATTTATATTTTCTATTATACTTGTCACTGTCTCTTGAGTTAGCGAGGTAGCGCAAGGAAACAGACGAAAGAGTGGCACAACCCACCCACATACACATGCATATACATGCACGTCCACATACATACATATATATACATACATATACGTACATATATATACACATACATGTATACACATTTACATAATTCATACTTGCTGCCTTTATTCATTCCTGTCGCCACCACGCCACACATGAAATGACAACCCCCTCCCCCCCACATGCGCGTGAGGTAGTGCTAGGAAATGACAACAAAGGCCACATTAGTTCACTCTCAGTCTCTAGCTGTCATGTGTAATGCATCAAAACCACAGCTCCCTTTCCACATCCAGGCCCCACAGAACTTTCCATGGACTACTCCAGACGCTTCATGCCCTGGTTCAATCCATTGACAGCACGTCGACCCTGGTTATACTACATCGTTCCAATTCACTCTGTTCCTTGCACACCTTTCACCCTCCTGTATGTTCAGGCCCCGTTCGCTCAAAATCTTTTCCACTCCATCCTTCCACCTCCAATTTGGTCTCCCACTTCTCCTCGTTCCCTCCACCTCTGACACGTATATCCTCTTTGTCAATCTTCCTCACTTATTCTCTCCATGTGACCAAAGCATTTTGATACACCCTTCTTTGCTCTCTCAACCACACTCTTTTTATTACCACACATCTCTCTTACGCTCTCATTACTTACTTGATCAAACCACCTCACACTTTCTTCAAACACCCTTTTTTGCTCTCCAAGGTAACATTCTTGCCTTCCACATTCTTCAACGCTCCCAGAACCTTCTCCCCCTCCCCCACCCGTTACTTGCTTCCACCTCCATGGTTCCATCCACTGCCAAATCCACTCCCAGATATTGAATGAACTACTAGTCAGGGTCTTACTGAAGATTGACATATTGCTACTGAAGCATCATCACAATGATATTTGTTTGCATGAGATAATAGGAGGCGGTAAGCTAGGAAAATATTACTTTAACATTGTTTGGTGACAGTATTACTCTCAGCATTTTGTTATTGATTGTCTACTGCTCAGCAGTAATTAATGAAGGCTATACAGTTACTCTTGATACTAGATGAATAAATCGAAAATATTGATTTACACTAGTTTTGGTATTCATACTAGTTGACAAATTCATCACCTTAACTGAACCATGCTTGGACTAAACTACTAGCCAATAGTCTTTGGCTTGTTATGAAGGAAAAAAATAATTAATCCATTTTTCTTGTGATTGTGTTTTTATTGCTAATGCAGGGTTAGTGATATGTGTCCAAGAATATAATGTTTTCTAATTTTGCCAGACTGCAGATTAAGACTGACTGATGGATTGATGATTACTGTCTTTTGCCTTATGAATATATCTTGGCCAGATGATAACTGTCTTGTGCCTTATGAATATATTGCAGCTATGTTTCAGTCGGCCTTTATAATTCTATTTTTTTCATTTACCAGTCAACAGATGAAAGAAAAAAAATCTGGTTGTAATTCAAAGACTTGTAAATAATCACCCATTTTTCCTAATATTTTTTGATTGTTTTTGGACTTTGATATGGTTTGCATACTTTCTTTGCAATAATTATTTAAAACAACCATAGTTTAGGGTATACTTTGTTGTGTGTTATAGTTGTGTTCCTCATTTCATTTCTTTCTTTTTTTACACTTCAACACTTTCCAATCTAGATTTTCTAGAATTTATTTTTGTTTCATCTTCGTATCATGGAAAACTGTTAGGGATTGTTTTGTCCATTGTCATCACTGTCTTTCCTTGCATCTAACTGCCATTGGGAGATACTTTAACTTGCACCATCTGTATGATCCTAACTTGAGTAATCTAAATCATACATTTGTGAAACTTTATTAGAACATATACAGGTATCCATAGAACTCAGTAGCATAAGACCCGAAGGTAGATTGAATTCCATCTGCTTCATAACATTGCACCTTTCGCCATAGAACTTTATACAGATGTTTTTTGACATTTTCCAAATTTTTTTTCCTCATTCTTATTTCACTCCCAAGCAGCACTGCAGATAACAAGTGATTCTTGAAACACTCTTCTAGATTATATGGCAAAGAAGTATGGCTTCCAGTTTATGATTTAAATTTTTTGATGTAGGAAGGTTTGTGTTTGTTAGTATTTCCATTTGCACAAATTGGACCCAAGCCAACTTCTTTTGAGTTCCTTGACCAGATGTATATGTTCTCATCATCTGTTTTTAAGTTACTGATTTTTGGCCATCTTTTAAGAATTCATTAATATATACATTTCACTTGCTTTCATCCTGGCCAGTCAGCAGATTCAACCAGATTGTGCTGATGTCAAAGACATCTTCCCTTCCTTTTTTTTTTTGAGTAACTTACACATTTTATTATTCTAGGGGGCTCAGTTTCCTGCTGTGACATGAAAATGAATAAGTGCATTACACTTATCCATCCAACCACTCATAGGCAGGCATTGTGATTAACCTAGAGCCTTTGGTATATGGACTGGAGATAACAATAATTATGAAACTAGTGGTAAAGATATTTTTTGTAAGATGATTTGTGTTATTAAAAGTAGTTGGAAAGGAAGGGAGAGGGATGTTGACTATACATAGAACAGGAATTAACTCATTATTTTCTAAGTCATGATTGCTTGTGTAGTGCACAGCGTGCCTGTTTATTTAAAAGTCCAGGTCAGTGTTGAAATATCGAGTACTATAACTACTTTTGCAATGTAGATTTTTCAGCACTTCATAGAAGAAAGTAAACCTTGTAATTATCTGCCTATGAAGTTTTGAGTTTTTTGCTTACATCTTAAGTAATGTTCCAAAAAATGCAGTTTTACCATTATATGAATTGAGACATATGATTATGTAGTGAGTTCGACGGATTCATGGAACATCGTATATTCAGGTCAAATGCACACAGCTGTAAAACTTATGATCATTATTTCTATAGTACTATATTTCTATAGGTATTTTATATTGAAGATTTTTTTATTTTCTCTCAATAATGCACATTATGCCATCCACAGCCATCTTATTGAACGGACCTTCCCTAGGTATGGTTTTGACATCATATATTATTGCTTGCTTAAACCTCTTAAAGATAAGATGTAACTTACTTTTTCCTCTCAGATTACTGTAGACTGGTCTGAGAATAAATTTCAGCTAGAAAACCAGCTAACTATAATCAGCATCTCAATTTAACTTTATGATTATATTTTCATCTGGTCGTTATTGACATGGGTTAGTAGTAGAAATGAAAGTGTATACACACTGTCTACATAACTGAATAAACCAGTTCAAATTGGCTGCTCTGATGATGGCATGTAATATTATGTTATCAGACTTTGCATTCTTAGGCTGACTTATTTAGCATTCTTGTCACAAAGCATCATGAGCATGGTATATAATTGTCATATACTGATCAAAATATTTTTTTTGCTGATTTTGATGCATATCTTACATCCTAGCAGTTATGTTTTTGGACTGTTAGCGTGCATCTGTGAGGACAGTTCTCTGATCTGTATTTTATTTAAATTGGAGTAGAGTTTTGTGAATGAAACTTGTAATATGTTGACATAGCATGTCTTGAAAGTGCATGAAATATTTGATAAAACAGTATTTGTAACATATCAATATTTTCATCTTGCTTCAATAAGCTTCAATAAGGCCTTTCAAAGATAGTCTTGTAAGTGCTCAAAAGCTATCATTACAGTTTGTGACAAGTACACAGTATAGGTGCAGTAAGAATATTCTGGAAGGAAGTTTCTATTTATTTGCTCTGTCGCTGTTGCGGGAGGCGTTAGCGAGGTAGCGCAAGGAAACAGACGAAAGAATGGCCCAACCCTCCCACATACACATGCACATACATACATGTCCACACACGCCAATATACATACCTATACATCTCAACGTTTACATATATATATATATATATATATATATATATATATATATATATATATATATATATATATATATATATATATATATACACACACACAGACATATACATATATACACATGTACATAATTCATAATGTCTGCCTTTATTCATTCCCATCGCCACCCCGCCACACATGAAATAAAAACCCCCTCACCCCTCATGTGTGCGAGGTAGTGCTAGGAAAAGACAACAAAGGCCACATTCGTTCACACTCAGTCTCTAGGTGCCATGTAATAATGCACTGAAACCACAGCTCCCTTTCCACATCCAGGCCCCACAGAATTTACATGGTTTACCCCAGATGCTTCACATACCCTGGTTCAGTCCATTGACAGCACGTCGACCCCGGTATACCACATCGTTCCAATTCGTTCTATTCCTTACACGCCTTTCACCCTCCTGCAGGTTCAGGCCCTGATCACTCAAAATCTTTTTCACTCCATCTTTCCTTTCCAATTTGGTCTCCCACTTCTCGTTCCTTCCACCTCTGACACACATATCCTCTTGGTCAATCTTTCCTCACTCTTTCTCTCCATGTGACCAGACCATTTCAAAACACCCTCTTCTGCTCTCTCAACCACACTCTTTTTATTACCACACATCTCTCTTACCCTATTATTACTTACTCGATCAAACCACCTCACACCATCTCACACCATACATTGTCCTCAAACATCTCATTTCCAACACATCCACCCTCCTCCTCACAACTCTATTTATAGCCCATGCCTCGCAACCATATAATATTGTTGGAACCACTATCCCTACAAACATACCCTTTTTTGCTTTCCAAGATAATGTTCTCGACTTCCACACATTCTTCAATGCTCCCAGAACTTTTGCCCCCTCCCTCAGCCTATGATTCACTTCCACTTCCATGGTTCCATCCGCTGCCAAATCCACTTCCAGATATCTAAAACACTTCACTTCCTCCAGTTTTTCCATTCAAACTTACCTCCCAGTTGACTTGTCCCTCAACCCTACTGTACCTAATAACCTTGCTCTAATTCACATTTACTCTCAGCTTTCTTCTTTCACACACTTTACCAAACTCAGTCACTAGCTTCTGCAGTTTCTCACATGAATCAGCCACCAGCGCTCTATCATCAGCGAACAACAACTGACTCACTTCCCAAGCTCTCTCATCCACAACTGACTTCATACTTGCCCCTCTTTCCAAAACTCTTGCATTTACCTCCCTAACAACCCCATCCATAAACAAATTAATCAACCATGGAGACATCACACACCCCTGCCGCAAACCTACATTCACTGAGAACCAATCACTTTCCTCTCTTCCTACACATACACATGCCTTACATCCTCGATAAAAACTTTTCACTGCTTCTAGCAACTTGCCTCCCACACCATATATTCTTAATACCTTCCACAGAGCATCTCTATCAACTCTATCATATGCCTTCTCCAGATCCATAAATGCTACATATACATCCATTTGCTTTTCTAAGTATTTCTCACATACATTCTTCAAAGTGAACACCTGATCCACACATCCTCTACCACTTCTGAAACCACACTGCTCTTCCCCAATCTGATGCTCTGTACCTGCCTTCACCCTCTCAATCAATACCCTCCCATATAATTTCCCAGGAATACTCAACAAACTTATACCTCTGTAATTTGAGCACTCACTCTTATCCCCTTTGCCTTTGTACAATGGCACATGCAAGCATTCCGCCAATCCTCAGGCACCTCACCATGAGTCATACATACATTAAATAACCTCATCAACCAGTCAACAATACAGTCACCCCCTTTCTTAATGAATTCCACTGCAATACAATCGAAACCCGCTGCCTTGCCGTTTTCATCTTCCGCAAAGCTTTCACTACCTCTTCTCTGTTTACCAAATCATTTTCCCTAACCCTCTCACTTTGCACACCACCTCGACCAAAACACCCTATATCTGCCACTCTATCATCAAACACATTCAACAAACCTTCAAAATACTCACACCACCTCCTTCTCACATCACCACTACTTATCACCTCCCCATTTGCCCCCTTCACTGAAGTTCCTATTTTGATAGTATATACCTAGGTAGACACATGTTACACATATGCATGTTGCATAGTTTTTCATGCAGTAGTTATATTACTTCACTATTATAAAAGTCTTATGAATGATTAGGAATAATTCTATTACTGTGCTGCTGAAAAGGATTGGTAAAGGTTGATATTGTAGGTTTGATTATTAAGTAATAGTTTATAATACTTTGCCAGTGTAATGTATAGTTTATTCTTGATAGATGGTTTTCGGAGCTAGATAGATAAGGAATTTTATTTTTCTATAGGAGAGCAGCTTTTGCATTACTGTATTTTTTCTTTTACTATTCTTGCATGGTGCTTCATAGTTTGTAGCATTTATGATCTGAGTATGCATATCTTAATTGGGTATTATGGTTATGGATAATTGATGATGCTTGCACACTGTTGGACAAAGTGATTCTGTTGTAGCTTGTCCTTTGTCAACTTTTCCTTGGGAGGGTTATTCATTATAACAGATTTTTTCAGTGTGTCTAGAGATATATTTTTTGCTATGTAAATTTTCCAGAGCAGTTTCTAGTGGTTATCAATATTTGGTTTTACATGTACATCTCTGTTGAAACTAGTTGTGTCCTTGATATTTCTTAGCAACCTTTCCCCCTCCTGAGAAATTTTTATCAGTTTTTTGGGTAAGCAGTTACATTCACCCATAAAATTGTTAATGTGGGATGTTCAAAGGAACTGCCAACTGAAAATGGATTTATTATTCCTTACTTACTACATCACTGCTTTGTTGTCATGCTTGCATTTTCAAACCTTGATATCCTTCCTACACTAGTTTATTCCCTTTTCTGTTACTCTCCAATACCCTTACTTCTACCTGCGTGTGTTTTCAGTTGATTATTTATCCCCAGATGTATATTTGCTAAGAAAGCCTTGATTATTTTTTCTTTTCTAGATATCTGGGTACAATTTGGTTTTTACAGTTTACATTGTATGATAACTAAGCTAACATATTGATTCATTGGCAAGACTGAAATGCTTTGGCTGATTTTAAACCCTTGACTTTAAGATGGTGATAAAATTATACAAACATGCACTAATCTATCTACTTTAAAGAGAGAAGAAGAGATTACATAATAAATTGAAATAGCTCTAATAATAGGACAATTTTTACATGTAGCTCTTCTGGGGCTTTGATTTATGTTATTGCTAAAACTCTTGTATTTCACATTGTTATATAAGTATTGATGCTGATTATAATGAATCATCAAAAGCTTTTATTTATATAGAAACTTTTTCTTTCAACAGATCCACGAAATCTGAAAAATTGTACAGTAGCAGCGTCAGTGGCCGTGAAGGTTATCATGCTTCACAGCCAACAAGCCCAACACCCCCAGGAGGAGCTAGATTACCCATCTCACCCCTTAACACAGTCAGAGGTTCAGCATACTACTCAACTGTCATCCCAAGAACTTCAAAAGATGATGAGTGTGAGTTTTTAAGTTTCATTTGTAGATTAACAGTCTCATTTGCACACATCCTTTCTCTAGTTATTGTGTATAAAGTACAAAAACTGGAACCTTCCATCAGCAGCCAGTCCCCACAGACTATTTCATGTTCTGTAACCACTTCACATGCCCATGTTCAGCCCATTGACAACATATTGCTCCATGTACCACATCAGTCTAGTTCATTTCATCACCCTCTTGAATGTTCAGGCTTCGATACCCCAAAGCCTGCCTGGGTATTAGGAGGGTTAGAAACAGCAGCACAGTGAGCCAGCATTATGATGGCTGTTAAGTTCCCCTCCCTGGCCCAGGTTGCCTCATACTTGTAGGTTGCTTGCATTCACTCCACAAGCACATGCTCTCCCCATCTTGCACATAACACTTGACAATGCATAACTCACATGAAACGTTTTTCTTAGCTTTTAAATTGTCCTCTATGAGCACTTTAATGGCTAATTCTTGTCATATGCAAGTATTTAGGTAAGTATTCCTCATGCAGAGGGCAACTCTAACACAGTGTTTGCAGAAGCTCCTACTTAATGTTCCTGCTGACTGCTGTCAAATGCATCTCCTTACTACCTCTACCTTTAAGTTGATGAAAACATTTTTCTATACTCAAACTGTTTTGCAAAAGCAATGGTTTCGTTAAAATGACGATACAAGGTACTGATTACTTGTAGCGACTGTAATGGAAAATAGATCACATCTTTATTTTTGTATTCTAGATGAGGACATAATTAGGCTGTTTGATTAAATTGTTATATCTAAGCACCATATTCAGAATTATTTAGACATCTAATACACTGTAAATGTGGTGATCCTGCTTTAGGATAACATAAATGTGAGGATGTCATTGTAATTGTGTGGGAATTTTGGTGTAATTGTGATATCATCATGACAGTGTTGGTGTAGTTGTATTAAAGAAGTGCAGGAATACCTACTCTGAGATGCAAAAAATGTGGTATCAGTTGTCTATATCTTACAGTGATTCTTTATTTATAACCATAACACATATACTGTGGTTTCCCTCCATCAAATTGGATCCACAAGTCAGGGTCAGATGTCTGATGTATGATGATAACATATGCTAAAACTTTAGTTTATGTGCAATATGTTCATTTGGCTTTTTCATCAATCTGCCTTTTTTTTGGTTTGATATGATTTGATATTTTAGTATCCATACCTTTGTTTTTAACTGGATGAAAAAATAGTACAAGGAAGCATTCATTGTCAACTAGTCACTACATCTGTAACAGCCTAAAATGTGCTGTGCTCATTCTTACATGAAAAATTACTATATACTACTTGTTTGTAATGTCTGAGTTACCAGGTATTGCTACTGTCCACCAGAGACTGAGAAATTTATGTCTGCAACCATACAAAACTTTCAGGTATTTTACTATATTTTATGTCACTCCCATAAACTGGTGAACTTCTCCATGTAGTTAAGAAAGGATTATGTTTGTTGTAGTTTCTGAATGAACTAAGTGACAGTTTGTTTTATTTTGTATGATTGTTAAATCTCTGTTAATGGAGTAGATATGACAATATTTTTAGTAGATATTATATGAAATAGGGTATTATATGTTCTTATTATCTGTGAGGAAATCCCAAGGAATTTTTGGGCATAAATGATATCATTTTTATTCATGAATGAGCTATAAACTGAAGAAAGATTTAACATCCCTCAGGTCATGGATCATCACTATCACTTGTATCCTCATCATCGTCATTATACAGCTCTCAAGAAGAAAAGCAGGCAGCAGAGATCAGAAAACTACGGAAGGATTTAGCTGAAGCACAAGAAAAAGTGGGAACTCTTACCAACCAACTCACTACAAATGTAAGTTCTTGAAACATATTTGGTTATTGTGTTTTCTGTTTTAATGCAGTTTTTTAAGTTTTGAGAAGGGTTCTGACCTTGAAAATGTATAGTCTGACTTGTATTTTTAAGGTTGTATTCATATCACATGTAATTTAAACTGTAAGAACCAATTTATTTTTAAAGAACTAGTTTCTTGAATAAACTTTTATTGAAGAATGACAGATTTTGTGCATTTTGCATTAGTATGAATTGTAGTAATACTGTTGCTCTCTGGCTACAACCCAACTTTAGGAATAGTGAACAGTATAGATGAAAGGTTTTTACTGAGGTACATCCAGATATAAATCATTTCAGCTGCAGTAATATTAATGTGGCTTTTATTGTAGTGCAAATTTCTGCATTCATGATATGTTTAAGCTTTTAGAATGTAGCAAGTCATATAGATTCAAGTAAAGACCTTGCATTAGCTATCATCAAAATATTTCTTTACTGTAGTTTGTTAAATTTTAGATTCTGTACATCTTCAAGAAATATTGAAAGTTGATCATAGTTTCATTTTAAGTTATCCAGCAGCTTTGTTTTATGTAGTCATTGACAACCAGCCAGACATACAAAATAATGATCAGAGATATTGGATTGTGTAGGAGGGACTTAAGGGGAGTACAGATGTACAATTGAAGAAAGATGGCATTTCTCAGAAATAACTGAGCTTTGCAGCCTTTTGATTAACTTATAAATGATATAGAAAAACTTGTGATTCTTCTAATCACTTGCACTTGATTGCATGCCTCAATGAGGGAACTCAGAATTTTTCAAGTATTTTTCTTTTCAGAGTTCTGTTTTCAACCTCGTGAATACGGTAATTATCATTGCATTGTATTTTGGGTTAATAATGGTTGCAGATGATAAAATTAACATAGGCACTTTATCAGTTGGCACATTACCAAGTATTGGCTGGTTGTTATTATATTTTTTCTTTCTTTGAACTTGAGCCCCATATTCAATCAGATTTTCTCTCCTCAGGCTCATGTTGTTGCTGCCTTTGAACAGTCTCTTACAAATATGACCAACAGATTACAGCAGCTAACTGCATCATCAGAACAAAAGGTAAGAATATATATATAGGCTCTCCCCTACATATGACTTATGCAACTTACGACCATCCATGCATATGACCGGCAAAAAATTATAAAGTGAAGAATGAAAATGGTGAAATATGAACTGAGGAACCTTAAATGAAAGGTAAAAAAAAGAAATTACAGAATCATAAGATAAAGGTGAGAGCAAATGATGTGAGGGGAGTGGGTGAGAAATGGGATGTATTTAGGAAAGCAGTGATGGCTTGTGCAGAAGATGCTTGTGGCATGAGAAAGGTGGCAGGTTGGCAGATTAGAAAGGGTAGTGAGTGGTGTGATGAAGAGGTAAAGTTGTTAGTGAAAGAGAAAAGAGAGGCATTTGGACGATACTTGGAAGGAAGGAGTGCAAATGACTGGTAGATGTATAAAAGAAAGTGGCAGGAGGTCAAGAGAAAGGTGCAAGGGTTGAAAAAGAGGGCTAATGAGAGTTGGGGTGAGAGAATCATTAAAATTTTGGGAGAATTAAAAGATGTTTTGGAAGGAGGTAAATGATGTGCGTAAGACAAGAGGTAGCACCAGGAAACAGATGAAAAATGGCCCACCCATTCGTATACACACACACACACACACATATATACATATATATTTTTTTTTCTTTTTTTTTTGTCGCTGTCTCCCGTGTTTGCGAGGTAGCACAAGGAAACAGATGAAAGAAATGGCCCAACCCACCCCCATACACATGTATATACATACGTCCACACACGCAAATATACATACCTACACAGCTTTCCATGGTTTACCCCAGACGCTTCACATGCCCCGATTCAATCCACTGACAGCACGTCAACCCCGGTATACCACATCGATCCAATTTTACTCTATTCCTTGCCCTCCTTTCACCCTCCTGCATGTTCAGGCCCCGATCACACAAAATCTTTTTCACTCCATCTTTCCACCTCCAATTTGGTCTCCCACTTCTCCTCGTTCCCTCCACCTCCGACACATATATCCTCTTGGTCAATCTTTCCTCACTCATTCTTTCCATGTGCCCAAACCATTTCAAAACACCCTCTTCTGCTCTCTCAACCACGCTCTTTTTATTTCCACACATCTCTCTTACCCTTACATTACTTACTCGATCAAACTACCTCACACCACACATTGTCCTCAAACATCTCATTTAGCACATCCATCCTCCTGCGCACAACTCTATCCATAGCCCACGCCTTGCAACCATACAACATTGTTGGAACCACTATTCCTTCAAACATACCCATTTTTGCTTTTCGAGATAATGTTCTCGACTTCCACACATTCTTCAATGCTCCAAGGATTTTCGCCCCCTCCCCCACCCTATGATTCACTTCCGCTTCCATGGTTCCATCCGCTGCCAGATCCACTTCCAGATATCTAAAACACTTTACTTCCTCCAGTTTTTCTCCATTCAAACTTACCTCCCAATTGACTTGACCCTCAACCCTACTGTACCTAATAACCTTGCTCTTATTCACATTTACTCTTAACTTTCTTCTTTCACACACTTTACCAAACTTAGTCACCAGCTTCTGCAGTTTCTCACATGAATCAGCCACCAGCACTGTATCATCAGCCAACAACAACTGACTCACTTCCCAAGCTCTCTCATCCACAACAGACTTCATACTTGCCCCTCTTTCCAAAACTCTTGCATTCACCTCCCTAACAACCCCATCCATAAACAAATTAAACAACCATGGAGACATCACACACCCCTGCTGCAAACTTACATTCACTGAGAACCAATCACTTTCCTCTCTTCCTACACGTACACATGCCTTACATCCTCGATAAAAACTTTTCACTGCTTCTAACAACTTTCCTCCCACACCATATATTCTTAATACCTTCCACAGAGCATCTCTATCAACTATATCATATGCTTTCCCCAGATCCATAAATGCTACATACAAATCCATTTGCTTTTCTAAGTATTTCTCACATACATTCTTCAAAGCAAACACCTGATCCACACATCCTCTACCACTTCTGAAACCATACTGCTCTTCCCCAATTTGATGCTCTGTACATGCCTTCACCCTCTCAATCAATACCCTCCCATATAATTTACCAGGAATACTCAACAAACTTATACCTCTGTAATTTGAGCACTGACTCTTATCCCCTTTGCCTTTGTACAATGGCACTATGCATGCATTGCGCCAATCCTCAGGCACCTCACCATGAGTCATACATACATTAAATAACCTTACCAACCAGTCAACAATACAGTCACCCCCTTTTTTAATAAATTCCACTGCAATACCATCCAAACCTGCTGCCTTGCCGGCTTTCATCTTCCGCAAAGCTTTTACTACCTCTTCTCTGTTTACCAAATCATTTCCCCTAACCCTCTCACTTTGCACACCACCTCGACCAAGACACCCTATATCTGCCACTCTATCATCAAACACATTCAACAGACCTTCAAAATACTCACTCCATCTCCTTCTCACATCACCACTACTTGTTATCACCTCCCCATTAGCGCCCTTCACTGAAGTTCCCATTTGCTCCCTTGTCTAACGCACTTTATTTACCTCCATCCAGAACATCTTTTTATTCTCCCTAAAATTTAATGATACTCTCTCACCCCAACTCTCAATTGCCCTCTTTTTCACCTCTTGCACCTTTCTCTTGACCTCCTGTCTCTTTCTTTTATACATCTCCCACTCAATTGCATTTTTTCCCTGCAAAAATCGTCCAAATGCCTCTCTCTTCTCTTTCACTAAGTATCTTATTTCTTCGTCCCATCACTCACTACCCTTTCTAATCAACCCACCTCCCACGCTTCTCATGCCACAAGCATCTTTTGCGCAATCCATCACTGATTCCCTAAATACATCCCATTCCTCCCCCACTCCCCTTACTTCCATTGTTCTCACCTCTTTCCATTCTGTACTCAGTCTCTCCTGGTACTTCCTCACACAAGTCTCCTTCCCAAGCTCACTTACTCTCACCACCCTCTTCACCCCAACATTCACTTTTCTTCTCTGAAAACCCATACAAATCTTCACCTTAGCCTCCACCAGATAATAATCAGACATCCCTCCAGTTGCACCTCTCAGCACATTTACATCCAAAAGTCTCTCTCGCGCGCCTGTCAATTAACACGTAATCCAGTAACGCTCTTTCTGGCCATCTCTCCTACTTACATACGTATACTTATGTATATCTCGCTTTTTAAACCAGGTATTCCCAATCTCCAGTCCTTTTTCAGCACATAAATCTACAAGCTCTTCACCATTTCCATTTACAACACTGAACACCCCATGTATACCAATTATTCCCTCAACTGCCACATTACTCACCTTTGCATTCAAATCACCCATCACTATAACCCGGTCTTGTGCATCAAAACCACTAACACACTCATTCAGCTGCTCCCAAAACACTTGCCTCTCATGATCTTTCTTCTCATGCCCAGGTGCATATGCACCAATAATCACCCATCTCTCTCCATCAACTTTCAGTTTTACCCATATTAATAGAGAATTTACTTTCTTACATTCTATCACATACTCCCACAACTCCTGTTCCAGGAGTACTGCTGCTCCTTCCCTTGCTCTTGTCCTCTCACTAACCCCTGACTTTACTACCAAGACATTCCCAAACCACTCTTCCCCTTTACCCTTGAGCTTAGTTTCACTCAGAGCCAAAACATCCAGGTTCCTTTCCTCAAACATACTACCTATCTCTCCTTTTTTCACATCTTGGTTACATCCACACACATTTAGACACCCCAATCTGAGTCTACGAGGAGGATGAGCACTCCCCACGTGACTCCTTCTGTTTCCCATTTTTTAGAAAGTTAAAAATACAAGGAGGGGAGGATTTCTGGCCCCCCGCTCCCGTCCCCTCTAGTCGCCTTCTACGACACGTGAGGAATGCGTGGGAAGTATTGTTTCACCCCTATCCCCAGGGATAATATATATATATATATATATATACATACATACACACATATACACACACACACACATATATATATATATACATATGAAAAACGTAAGAAATAATTTAGAAAACTGAAACTTCTAGCTTGAAATGAACTGAAAAAATGACTGTCACATAATGGTTCAGCCTCTGGCTATGGAAAAGGGAAATGTATAATTTATTTACACAAACGTCAATAGTAGTTTTCATCAATTTAACCACTGTATCCTGCTGCCTATATATATATATATATATATATATATATATATATATATATATATCTTTTCTTTTTTTTTTTTCTTTATTTTTTTTAAAGGAAGGAATGGAGAGGGGGGCCAGGTGGGGATGTTCCCTCAAAGGCCCAGTCCTCTGTTCTTAACGCTACCTCGCTAATGCGGGAAATGGCGAATAGTTTGAAAAAAAAATATATATATATAGGGTGGGGGAGGGGGCGAAAATTCTGGGAGCCTTGAAGAATGTGTGGAAGTTGAGAACATTATCTCAGAAAGCAAAAATGGGTATGTTTGAAGGAATTGTGGTTCCAACAATGTTGTATGGTTGCGAGGCGTGGACTATGGATAGAGTTGTGCGCAGGAGGATGGATGTGCTGGAAATGAGATGTTTGAGGACAATGTATGGTGTGAGGTGGTTTGATCGAGTAAGTAACGTAAGGGTAAGAGAGATGTGTGGAAATAAAAAGAGCGTGGTTGAGAGAGCAGAAGAGGGTGTTTTGAAATGGTTTGGTCACATGGAGAGAATGAGTGAGGAAAGATTGACCAAGAGGATATATGTGTCGGAGGTGGAGGGAACGAGGAGAAGAGGGAGACCAAATTGGAGGTGGAAAGATGGAGTGAAAAAGATTTTGTGTGATCGGGGCCTGAACATGCAGGAGGGTGAAAGGAGGGCAAGGAATAGAGTGAATTGGATTGATGTGGTATACCGGGGTGGACGTGCTGTCAGTGGATTGAATCAAGGCATGTGAAGCGTCTGGGGTAAACCATGGAAAGCTGTGTAGGTATGTATATTTGTGTGTGTGGACGTATGTATATACATGTGTATGGGGGTGGGTTGGGCCATTTCTTTCGTCTGTTTCCTTGCGCTACCTTGCAAACGCGGGAGACAGCGACAAAGCAAAAAAAAAAAAATATATATATATATATATTATATATTTCTTTTTTTCTTTCAAACTATTCGCCATTTCCCGCATTAGCGAGGTAGCGTTAAGAACAGAGGACTGGGCCTTTGAGGGAATACCCTCACCTGGCCCAATTCTCTGTTCCTTCTTTTGGAAAATTAAAAAAAAACGAGAGGGGAGGATTTCCAGCCCCCCGCTCCCTCCCCTTTTAGTCGCCTTCTACGACACGCAGGGAATACGTGGGAAGTATTCTTTCTCCCCTATCCCCAGGGATAGTATATATATATATATATATATATATATATATATATATATATATATATATATATATATATATATATATATATTTTTTGCCGCTGTCTCCCGCGTTTGCAAGGTAGCGCAAGGAAACAGACGAAAGAAATGGCCCAACCCACCCCCATACACATGTATATACATACACGTCCACACACGCAAATATGCATACCTACACAGCTTTCCATGGTTTACCCCAGACGCTTCACATGCCCTAATTCAATCCACTGACAGCACGTCAACCCCGGTATACCACATCGATCAAATTCACTCTATTCCTTGCCCTCCTTTCACCCTCCTGCATGTTCAGGCCCCGATCACACAAAATCTTTTTCACTCCATCTTTCCACCTCCAATTTGGTCTCCCTCTTCTCCTCGTTCCCTCCACCTCCGACACATATATCCTCTTGGTCAATCTTTCCTCACTCATTCTCTCCATGTGCCCAAACCATTTCAAAACACCCTCTTCTGCTCTCTCAACCACGCTCTTTTTATTTCCACACATCTCTCTTACCCTTACATTACTTACTCGATCAAACCACCTCACACCACACATTGTCCTCAAACATCTCATTTCCAGCACATCCATCCTCCTGCGCACAACTCTATCCATAGCCCACGCCTAGCAACCATACAACATTGTTGGAACCACTATTCCTTCAAACATACCCATTTTTGCTTTCCGAGATAATGTTCTCGACTTCCACACATTTTTCAAGGCTCCCAGAATTTTTGCCCCCTCCCCCACCCTATGATCCACTTCCGCTTCCATGGTTCCATCCGCTGCCAGATCCACTCCCAGATATCTAAAACACTTCACTTCCTCCAGTTTTTCTCCATTCAAACTCACCTCCCAATTGACTTGACCCTCAACCCTACTGTACCTAATAACCTTGCTCTTATTCACATTTACTCTTAACTTTCTTCTTTCACACACTTTACCAAACTCAGTCACCAGCTTCTGCAGTTTCTCACATGAATCAGCCACCAGCGCTGTATCATCAGCGAACAACAACTGACTCACTTCCCAAGCTCTCTCATCCCCAACAGACTTCATACTTGCCCCTCTTTCCAAAACTCTTGCATTCACCTCCCTAACAACCCCATCCATAAACAAATTAAACAACCATGGAGACATCACACACCCCTGCCGCAAACCTACATTCACTGAGAACCAATCACTTTCCTCTCTTCCTACATGTACACATGCATTACATCCTCGATAAAAACTTTTCACTGCTTCTAACAACTTTCCTCCCACACCATATATTCTTAATACCTTCCACAGAGCATCTCTATCAACTATATCATATGCCTTCTCCAGATCCATAAATGCTACATACAAATCCATTTGCTTTTCTAAGTATTTCTCACATACATTCTTCAAAGCAAACACCTGATCCACACATCCTCTACCACTTCTGAAACCACACTGCTCTTCCCCAATCTGATGCTCTGTACATGCCTTCACCCTCTCAATCAATACCCTCCCATATAATTTACCAGGAATACTCAACAAACTTATACCTCTGTAATTTGAGCACTCACTCTTATCCCCTTTGCCTTTGTACAATGGCACTATGCACGCATTCCGCCAATCCTCAGGCACCTCACCGTGAGTCATACATACATTAAATAACCTCATCAACCAGTCAACAATACAGTCACCCCCCTTTTTTTTATAAATTCCACTGCAATACCATCCAAACCTGTTGCCTTGCCGGCTTTCATCTTCCGCAAAGCTTTTACTACCTCTTCTCTGTTTACCAAATCATTTTCCCTAACCCTCTCACTTTGCACACCACCTCGACCAAAACACCCTATATCTGCCACTCTATCATCAAACACATTCAACAAACCTTCAAAATACTCACTCCATCTCCTTCTCACATCACCACTACTTATCACCTCCTCATTTGCACCCTTCACTGAAGTTCCCATTTGCTCCCTTGTCTTATGCACTTTATTTACCTCCTTCCAGAACATCTTTTTATTCTCCCTAAAATTTAATGATACTCTCTCACCCCAACTCTCATTTGCCCTTTTTTTCACCTCTTGCACCTTTCTCTTGACCTCCTGTCTCTTTCTTTTATACGTCTCCCACTCAACTGCATATTTTCCCTGCAAAAATCGTCCAAATGCCTCTCTCTTCTCTTTCACTAATACTCTTACTTCTTCATCCCACCACTCACTACCCTTTCTAATCAACCCACCTCCCACTCTTCTCATGCCACAAGCATCTTTTGCGCAATCCATCACTGATTCCCTAAATACATCCCATTCCTCCCCCACTCCCCTTACTTCCATTGTTCTCACCTTTTTCCATTCTGTACTCAGTCTCTCCTGGTACTTCCTCACACAAGTCTCCTTCCCAAGCTCACTTACTCTCCACCCTCTTCACCCCAACATTCACTCTTCTTTTCTGAAAACCCATACAAATCTTCACCTTAGCCTCCACAAGATAATGATCAGACATCCCTCCAGTTGCACGTCTCAGCACATTAACATCCAAAAGTCTCTCTTTCGCGCGCCTGTCAATTAACACGTAATCCAATAATGCTCTCTGGCCATCTCTCCTACTTACATAAGTATACTTATGTATATCTCGCTTTTTAAACCAGGTATTCCCAATCATCAGTCCTTTTTCAGCACATAAATCTACAAGCTCTTCACCATTTCCATTTACAACACTGAACACCCCATGTACACCAATTATTCCCTCAACTGCCACATTACTCACATTTGCATTCAAATCACCCATCACTATAACCCGGTCTCGTGCATCAAAACCACTAACACACTCATTCAGCTGCTCCCAAAACACTTGCCTCTCATGATCTTTCTTCTCATGCCCAGGTGCATATGCACCAATAATCACCCATCTCTCTCCATCAACTTTCAGTTTTACCCATATTAATCGGGAATTTACTTTCTTACATTCTATCACGTACTCCCACAACTCCTGTTTCAGGAGTACTGCTACTCCTTCCCTTGCTCTTGTCCTCTCACTAACCCCTGACTTTACTCCCAAGACATTCCCAAACCACTCTTCCCCTTCACCCTTGAGCTTCGTTTCACTCAGAGCCAAAACATCCAGGTTCCTTTCCTCAAACATACTACCTATCTCTCCTTTTTTCACATCTTGGTTACATCCACACACATTTAGGCACCCCAATCTGAGCCTTCGAGGAGTATGAGCACTCCCCGCGTGACTCCTTCTGTTTCCCATTTTAGAAAGTTAAAAAAATACAAGGAGGGGAGGATTTCTGGCCCCCCGCTCCCGTCCCCTCTAGTCGCTTTCTACGACACGCAAGGAATGCGTGGGAAGTATTCTTTCACCCCTATCCCCAGGGATAATATACATATATATATATATATACACATACACACACATACACACACACACGCACATATACACACACACACACATACATATATATACATATGAAAAATGTAAGAAACAATTTAGAAAACTGAAACTTCTAGCTTGAAATGAAAAGAAAAAAAAAATGAATGTCACATAATGGTTCAACCTCTGGCTATGGAAAAAGGAAATGTTTAATTTATTTTTTTTTTTTTTTTTTTTTTTTTGTCGCTGTCTTCCGCGTTTGCGAGGTAGCGCAAGGAAACAGACGAAAGAAATGGCCCAACCCACCCCCATACACATGTATATACATACGTCCACACATGCAAATATACATACCTACACAGCTTTCCATGGTTTACCCCAGACGCTTCACATGCCCCGATTCAATCCACTGACAGCACGTCAACCCCGGTATACCACATTGCTCCAATTCACTCTATTCCTTGCCCTCCTTTCACCCTCCTGCATGTTCAGGCCCCGATCACACAAAATCTTTATTTACACACATATATATATATATATATATATATATATATATATATATATATATATATATATATATATATATATATGTATATATTTTTTTTTTTTTTTTTCAAATTATTCGCCATTTCCCGCATCAGCAAGGTAGCGTTAAGAATAGAGGACTGGACCTCTGAGGGAACATCCTCACCTGGCCCCCTTCTCTGTTCATTTTTTTGGGAAATTAAAAAAAAAAAAAATAAAAGGGGAGGATTTCCAGCACCCCGCTCCCTCCCCTTTTAGTCGCCTTCTACGACACGCAGGGAATACCTGGGAAGTATTCTTTCTCCCCTATCCCCAGGGATTATATATATATATATATATACATATATATATATATATATATATATATATATATATATATATATGGGAGTGGATCTGTCAGCGGATGGAACCATGGAAGCGGAAGTGGATCATAGGGTGGGGGAGGGGGCGAAAATTTTGGGAGCCTTGAAAAATGTGTGGAAGTCGAGAACATTATCTCGGAAAGCAAAAATGGGTATGTTTGAAGGAATAGTGGTTCCAACAATGTTGTATGGTTGCGAGGCGTGGGCTATGGATAGAGATGTGCGCAGGAGGATGGATGTGCTGGAAATGAGATGTTTGAGGACAATGTGTGGTGTGAGGTGGTTTGAGCGAGTGAGTAACGTAAGGGTAAGAGAGATGTGTGGAAATAAAAAGAGCGTGGTTGAGAGAGCAGAAGAGGGTGTTTTGAAATGGTTTGGGCACATGGAGAGAATGAGTGAGGAAAGATTGACCAAGAGGATATATGTGTCGGAGGTGGAGGGAACGAGGAGAAGAGGGAGACCAAATTGGAGGTGGAAAGATGGAGTGAAAAAGATTTTGTGTGATCGGGGCCTGAACATGCAGGAGGGTGAAAGGAGGGCAAGGAATAGAGTGAATTGGAGCGATGTGGTATACAGGGGTTGACGTGCTGTCAGTGGATTGAATCAAGGCATGTGAAGCGTCTGGGGTAAACCATGGAAAGCTGTGTAGGTATGTATATTTGCGTGTGTGGACGTATGTACATGTGTATGGGGGGGGGGTTGGGCCATTTCTTTCGTCTGTTTCCTTGCGCTACCTCGCAAACGCGGGAGACAGCGACAAAGTATAAAAAAAAAAAAAAAAAAAAAAAAATATATATATATATATATATATATATATATATACGCTGTCTCCCGTTTTGCAGGTAGCCAAAAACAGAGAAAGAAAGGGCCCAACCCACCCCATACACATGTATATACATTCCACACACGAAATATAATCCCTACACACTTTCCATGGTTTACCCCAGACCTTCACATCCCCCATTCAACCCATAAGCACGTAAACCCCCGGTTACCACATCGCCCATTACCTATTCCTTGCCCCCTTTCACCCTCCTGCATGTTCGGGCCCCCATCACACAAAATCTTTTTCCCCCCTCTTTCCCCCTCCAATTTGGTCTCCCCTTCTCCTCTTTCCCTCCCACCTACACATATTCCTTTTGGGTCAATCTTTCCTCACTCTTTCTTTCCATGTCCCAAAAAACCTTTTTAAAAACCCCCTTTCTGCTCTTCAACCACGCTCTTTTTTTTTCCACCATTCTCTTCCCCTTACAACTTACTCGATCAAACACCTCACCCCCAAACATTGTCCTCAAAATCTCATTTAGCACATCCACCTCCTGCGCACAATCTATCCATACCCCCCCTGCAACCATACAACATTGTTGGAACCACTTTTCCCTTCAAACTCCCCTTTTTTGCTTTCCGGATAATGTTCTCGATTTCCACACTTCTTCAAGCTCCCGGGATTTTCCCCCCCCCCCCACCCTATGATCACTTCCGCTTCCAGGGTTCCTCCGTGCCAGATCCATTCCAGATATTAAAAATTTTACTTCCTCCAGTTTTTTCTCCATTAAAACTACCTCCCAATTACTTGCCCCTCAACCCACTGTACCAATCCTTGCTCTTATTCACATTTACTCTTAACTTTCTTCTTTCAACATTTTCCAAAACCCAGTCCCCAGCTTCTGCAGTTTCTCACATAAATCAGCCCCCACCTGTTCTCCCAACAAAAACTCTAACTTCCAAGCTCTCTCTCCAAACAGACTTCAACTTCCCCTCTTTCCAAAACTTTGCATTCACCTCCTAAAAAACCCCATCCATAAACAAATTAAACAACCATGGAGAATACCACCCCTGCGCAAACTTTCATTCACTGAGAACCAATCACTTTCCCCTCTTCCTACAAGTACACATGCCTTAAAACCTCGATAAAAACTTTTCACTGCTTCTAACAACTTTCCTCCCACACCATAATTTTTAAAACCTTCCACAGAGCCTCTTCAACTTATCATATGCTTTTTCCCCCGATCCATAAATGTCCAAAAAATCCCTTGCTTTTCTAATATTTTCACATACATTCTTCAAAGCAAACACCTGATCCACACATCCTCTACCCCTTCTGAAAACCAAAGCTCTTCCCAATTTTATGCTTGTACATGCCTTCACCTTTTATCAATACCCCCCAATAATTTACCCGGGAAAACTCAAAAACTTATACCCCTGTAATTTTAGCACTACTCTTATCCCCTTTGCCTTTGTACAATGGCACTATGCAGCATTCGCCAATCCCCAGGCACCCACCCCTGATCTACATACATTAAATAACCTTCCAACCAGTCAACAATACAGTCACCCCCTTTTTTAATAAATTCCACTGCAATACCATCCAAACCTGCTGCCTTGCCGGCTTTCATCTTCCGCAAAGCTTTTACACCCCTTCTTGTTTTCCAAATCATTTCCCTAACCCTCCACTTTGCACACCACCTCGACCAAAACACCCTATATCTCCACTCTTCTCAAACACATTCAACAAACCTTCAAAATCTCACTCCATCTCCTTCTACTCACCCCTACTTTTATCACCTCCCATTTTGCCCCTTCATGAAGTTCCCCCTTTTTCTCCCTTGTTAAGCACTTTATTTTTCCTCCATCCAGAACATCTTTTTATTTCCCCAAAATTTAATGAACTCTCTCACCCCAAATCTCAATTTTCCCTTTTTTCACCTCTTGCACCTTTTCTTGACCTCCTGTTCTTTCTTTTATACATTCCCACCAATTCATTTTTTCCCCCAAAAATGCCCAAATCCCTCTCTTTCTCTTTCACAAAAGTATTTATTTCTTCGCCCCAATCCTCATACCCTTTTAATAAACCCACCTCCCACGCTTCTCATGCCAAAAGCATCTTTTGCGCAACCCAATCACTGATTCCCTAAATACATCCCATTCCCCCCCCACTCCCCTTACTTCCATTGTTCTCACCTTTTTCCCATTCGGTACTCAGTCTCCCCTTTTGGTACTTCCCTCACAAAATTTCCCCTTTCCCAAGCTCACTTACCCCTCCCCACCCTCTTCCCCCCAAAACATTCACTTTTCTTCTCTGAAAACCCATACAAATTTTTCACCTTACCCTTCCCCCAGATAATAATCAGACATCCCCCCATTTTGCACCTAGCACTTTTAACATCCAAAAGTCTCTCTCGCGCGCCTGCCCAATTAACACGAAATTTCCAGTAACGCTTTTCGGGCCCAAATCTCTCCTACTTACATACGTATACTTATGTATATCTCGTTTTTTAAAACCAGGTTTCCCCAATTCCGCCCCTTTTTCAGCCTTTAAATTTTAAAGCTCTTCACCTTTTCCATTTACAACACTAAAACCCCCCATGTATCCCAAATTTTTTCCCCTCAACTGCCACATTACTAAACCTTTGCATTCAAATCACCCATCATAAAACCCCGGTTTGTGCATCAAAACCCCACTAACAAAACTCTTTCGTGCTCCCAAAAACACTTCCCTCTCTTTGATCTTTTTTCTCATCCCCAGGGCTTTATGCCCCAAAATTAATCACCCATTTCTCCATCAACTTTCAGTTTTCCCATTTAATAGAAAATTTACTTTCTTAATTCTATCACATACTCCCACAACCCCTTTTTCCAGGATTTCTGCTGCCCCTTTCCCCTTGCTCTTTTCCTCTCACTAACCCCTGATTTTTACTACCAAGACTTTCCCCAAACCACTCTTCCCCTTTCCCCCTTTGAGCTTAGTTTAACTCAGAGCCAAAAACATCCGGGTTTCCCTTTTCCCCTAAAACATACTACCTATCTTCCTTTTTTCACACTTGGTTCTTTCCAAACACATTTAGACACCCCAATCTGAGTTACGAGGGGGATGAGAACCCCCCACGTGACCCCTTTTCTTTTTCCCCATTTTTTGGGAAAGTTAAAAAATTTACAAGGGGGGAGGTTTTCTGGCCCCCCGCTCCCTTCCCCTTTTTATTTCGCCTTCTACGACACGGGGAGGAATGGTGGGAAGTATTGTTTCACCCCTATCCCCAGGGTTTAATATTTTTATTATAATTAATATATACATACATACACACATATACACACCCCCCACACAATATTTATATTTTTAAAACATATGAAAAAACGTAAGAAATAATTTAGAAAACGGGAAAATTCAGTTTTAAAATAAAACTAAAAAAATGACTGTCACTTAATGGTTCACCCTCTGGCTATAAAAAAGGGGAAAATGTTTTAATTTATTTCCCACAAACTTTCAATAGTAGTTTTCATAAATTTTTAACCACTGTATCCTGCTGCCTATATATTTTAATATTTTATAATATTATTATATTTATTTTATATCTTTTTTTTTTTTTTTTTTCTTTATTTTTTTTAAAGGAAGGAATGGAGGGGGGGCCAGGTGGGGATTTTCCCCTAAAAGGGCCCCAGCCCTTTTGGTTTTTAACGCTCCCTCGTTTAATGGGGGAAATGGCGTTTTGTTTAAAAAAAAAAAATTTTTATATATATAGGGGGGGGAGGGGGCAAAAATTTTGGGACCCTTGAAAAATGTTTTGGAAGTTGAGAAAAAATTATCTCGGGAAAACAAAAATGGGTATGTTTTAAGGAATTGTGGTTCCAACAATGTTGTATGGTTGCGAGGCGGTGGGCTATGGATTGAGTTGTGCGCAGGAGGATGGATGTGCTGGAAATGAGATGTTTGAGGACAAGGGATGGTGTGAGGTGGTTTGATCGAGTAAGTAAAGGGAAGGGTAAGAGAGATGTGTGGAAAAAAAAAAGAGCGTTTGGTTTAGAGAGCAGAAGGGGGGTGTTTTTTAAATTTTTTTGGTACATGGGAGAAGGGGGGAAAAAGAGTGAGGGGGGGGGAAAGGAAATTTTTTAAAAAAAACCAAAAGGAAGGAAAAAAAAAAAAATATTTTGTCGGAGGTGGGGGAACGAGGAGGAAAGAGGGGACCCAAAAGGGGGGTGGGAAAGTTTGGGTGAAAAAAATTTTGTGTGATTTGGGGCCCCCGAACATGCCCCGGAGGGGGGAAACCCCCCCCCGGAAAGAAGGGAAGGGGGATGTGGTATACCCGGGGTGGACGTGCTGTAGTGGATTTTAACCAAAGGGATTGTGGGCGCCCGGGGGAAACCCCCCGGGGAAAACCTTTTTGTAGGAAAGTATATTTGTGTGTGTGGACGTTTTGTTTTCATGTGTATTTTGGGGGTTTTGGGTTTTTGGGGCCCTTTCTTTGTTTTGTTTCCTTGCGCTACCTTGAAACGCGGGAGACAGCGGGCAAAGCAAAAAAAAAAAAAAAAATTTTTATATATATATATATTATATATATTTCTTTTTTTTTTCAAACTATTTTGCCATTTTCCCCCATTAGCGAGGTAGCGTTTTAAAAACAGAGGACTGGGCCTTTGAGGGGGAAAACCCCCCACCTGGCCCCCTTCTTGTTCCTTTTTTGGGAAAAATTTTAAAAAAAAAGAGAGGGGAGGATTTCCAAACCCCCCCCTCCCTCCCCTTTTAGTCCCCCTTTACGCCGCAGGGGGAATTTGTGGGAAGTATTTTTCTCCCCTATCCCCAGGGAAGTATATTTATATATATATATATATTTTATATAATATATATTATATATATTTTAATATATTTTTTGCCCCTGGGCTCCGCGTTTGCAAGGTAGCGCAAGGGAAAAAGACGAAAGAAATGGCCCCCAAACCCCCCCCCATAAACATGTATTTTAATAAAGTCCAAAACACGCAAATATGGGGTTTTCCTACACAGTTTTCCCTGGTTTACCCCAGACGCTTCCCCATTTCCCTTTAAATTTAATCCACTGACAGGGACGTTTAACCCCGGTATTTCCACATCGAAAACCAATTTTACTCTATTCCTTGCCCTCCTTTCACCCTCCTGCATGTTCAGGCCCCGATCACACAAAATCTTTTTCACTCCATCTTTCCACCTCCAATTTGGTCTCCCACTTCTCCTCGTTCCCTCCACCTCCGACACATATATCCTCTTGGTCAATCTTTCCTCACTCATTCTTTCCATGTGCCCAAACCATTTCAAAACACCCTCTTCTGCTCTCTCAACCACGCTCTTTTTATTTCCACACATCTCTCTTACCCTTACATTACTTACTCGATCAAACTACCTCACACCACACATTGTCCTCAAACATCTCATTTAGCACATCCATCCTCCTGCGCACAACTCTATCCATAGCCCACGCCTTGCAACCATACAACATTGTTGGAACCACTATTCCTTCAAACATACCCATTTTTGCTTTTCGAGATAATGTTCTCGACTTCCACACATTCTTCAATGCTCCAAGGATTTTCGCCCCCTCCCCCACCCTATGATTCACTTCCGCTTCCATGGTTCCATCCGCTGCCAGATCCACTTCCAGATATCTAAAACACTTTACTTCCTCCAGTTTTTCTCCATTCAAACTTACCTCCCAATTGACTTGACCCTCAACCCTACTGTACCTAATAACCTTGCTCTTATTCACATTTACTCTTAACTTTCTTCTTTCACACACTTTACCAAACTTAGTCACCAGCTTCTGCAGTTTCTCACATGAATCAGCCACCAGCACTGTATCATCAGCCAACAACAACTGACTCACTTCCCAAGCTCTCTCATCCACAACAGACTTCATACTTGCCCCTCTTTCCAAAACTCTTGCATTCACCTCCCTAACAACCCCATCCATAAACAAATTAAACAACCATGGAGACATCACACACCCCTGCTGCAAACTTACATTCACTGAGAACCAATCACTTTCCTCTCTTCCTACACGTACACATGCCTTACATCCTCGATAAAAACTTTTCACTGCTTCTAACAACTTTCCTCCCACACCATATATTCTTAATACCTTCCACAGAGCATCTCTATCAACTATATCATATGCTTTCCCCAGATCCATAAATGCTACATACAAATCCATTTGCTTTTCTAAGTATTTCTCACATACATTCTTCAAAGCAAACACCTGATCCACACATCCTCTACCACTTCTGAAACCATACTGCTCTTCCCCAATTTGATGCTCTGTACATGCCTTCACCCTCTCAATCAATACCCTCCCATATAATTTACCAGGAATACTCAACAAACTTATACCTCTGTAATTTGAGCACTGACTCTTATCCCCTTTGCCTTTGTACAATGGCACTATGCATGCATTGCGCCAATCCTCAGGCACCTCACCATGAGTCATACATACATTAAATAACCTTACCAACCAGTCAACAATACAGTCACCCCCTTTTTTAATAAATTCCACTGCAATACCATCCAAACCTGCTGCCTTGCCGGCTTTCATCTTCCGCAAAGCTTTTACTACCTCTTCTCTGTTTACCAAATCATTTCCCCTAACCCTCTCACTTTGCACACCACCTCGACCAAGACACCCTATATCTGCCACTCTATCATCAAACACATTCAACAGACCTTCAAAATACTCACTCCATCTCCTTCTCACATCACCACTACTTGTTATCACCTCCCCATTAGCGCCCTTCACTGAAGTTCCCATTTGCTCCCTTGTCTAACGCACTTTATTTACCTCCATCCAGAACATCTTTTTATTCTCCCTAAAATTTAATGATACTCTCTCACCCCAACTCTCAATTGCCCTCTTTTTCACCTCTTGCACCTTTCTCTTGACCTCCTGTCTCTTTCTTTTATACATCTCCCACTCAATTGCATTTTTTCCCTGCAAAAATCGTCCAAATGCCTCTCTCTTCTCTTTCACTAAGTATCTTATTTCTTCGTCCCATCACTCACTACCCTTTCTAATCAACCCACCTCCCACGCTTCTCATGCCACAAGCATCTTTTGCGCAATCCATCACTGATTCCCTAAATACATCCCATTCCTCCCCCACTCCCCTTACTTCCATTGTTCTCACCTCTTTCCATTCTGTACTCAGTCTCTCCTGGTACTTCCTCACACAAGTCTCCTTCCCAAGCTCACTTACTCTCACCACCCTCTTCACCCCAACATTCACTTTTCTTCTCTGAAAACCCATACAAATCTTCACCTTAGCCTCCACCAGATAATAATCAGACATCCCTCCAGTTGCACCTCTCAGCACATTTACATCCAAAAGTCTCTCTCGCGCGCCTGTCAATTAACACGTAATCCAGTAACGCTCTTTCTGGCCATCTCTCCTACTTACATACGTATACTTATGTATATCTCGCTTTTTAAACCAGGTATTCCCAATCTCCAGTCCTTTTTCAGCACATAAATCTACAAGCTCTTCACCATTTCCATTTACAACACTGAACACCCCATGTATACCAATTATTCCCTCAACTGCCACATTACTCACCTTTGCATTCAAATCACCCATCACTATAACCCGGTCTTGTGCATCAAAACCACTAACACACTCATTCAGCTGCTCCCAAAACACTTGCCTCTCATGATCTTTCTTCTCATGCCCAGGTGCATATGCACCAATAATCACCCATCTCTCTCCATCAACTTTCAGTTTTACCCATATTAATAGAGAATTTACTTTCTTACATTCTATCACATACTCCCACAACTCCTGTTCCAGGAGTACTGCTGCTCCTTCCCTTGCTCTTGTCCTCTCACTAACCCCTGACTTTACTACCAAGACATTCCCAAACCACTCTTCCCCTTTACCCTTGAGCTTAGTTTCACTCAGAGCCAAAACATCCAGGTTCCTTTCCTCAAACATACTACCTATCTCTCCTTTTTTCACATCTTGGTTACATCCACACACATTTAGACACCCCAATCTGAGTCTACGAGGAGGATGAGCACTCCCCACGTGACTCCTTCTGTTTCCCATTTTTTAGAAAGTTAAAAATACAAGGAGGGGAGGATTTCTGGCCCCCCGCTCCCGTCCCCTCTAGTCGCCTTCTACGACACGTGAGGAATGCGTGGGAAGTATTGTTTCACCCCTATCCCCAGGGATAATATATATATATATATATATATACATACATACACACATATACACACACACACACATATATATATATATACATATGAAAAACGTAAGAAATAATTTAGAAAACTGAAACTTCTAGCTTGAAATGAACTGAAAAAATGACTGTCACATAATGGTTCAGCCTCTGGCTATGGAAAAGGGAAATGTATAATTTATTTACACAAACGTCAATAGTAGTTTTCATCAATTTAACCACTGTATCCTGCTGCCTATATATATATATATATATATATATATATATATATATATATATCTTTTCTTTTTTTTTTTTCTTTATTTTTTTTAAAGGAAGGAATGGAGAGGGGGGCCAGGTGGGGATGTTCCCTCAAAGGCCCAGTCCTCTGTTCTTAACGCTACCTCGCTAATGCGGGAAATGGCGAATAGTTTGAAAAAAAAATATATATATATAGGGTGGGGGAGGGGGCGAAAATTCTGGGAGCCTTGAAGAATGTGTGGAAGTTGAGAACATTATCTCAGAAAGCAAAAATGGGTATGTTTGAAGGAATTGTGGTTCCAACAATGTTGTATGGTTGCGAGGCGTGGACTATGGATAGAGTTGTGCGCAGGAGGATGGATGTGCTGGAAATGAGATGTTTGAGGACAATGTATGGTGTGAGGTGGTTTGATCGAGTAAGTAACGTAAGGGTAAGAGAGATGTGTGGAAATAAAAAGAGCGTGGTTGAGAGAGCAGAAGAGGGTGTTTTGAAATGGTTTGGTCACATGGAGAGAATGAGTGAGGAAAGATTGACCAAGAGGATATATGTGTCGGAGGTGGAGGGAACGAGGAGAAGAGGGAGACCAAATTGGAGGTGGAAAGATGGAGTGAAAAAGATTTTGTGTGATCGGGGCCTGAACATGCAGGAGGGTGAAAGGAGGGCAAGGAATAGAGTGAATTGGATTGATGTGGTATACCGGGGTGGACGTGCTGTCAGTGGATTGAATCAAGGCATGTGAAGCGTCTGGGGTAAACCATGGAAAGCTGTGTAGGTATGTATATTTGTGTGTGTGGACGTATGTATATACATGTGTATGGGGGTGGGTTGGGCCATTTCTTTCGTCTGTTTCCTTGCGCTACCTTGCAAACGCGGGAGACAGCGACAAAGCAAAAAAAAAAAAAATATATATATATATATATATATATATATATTTCTTTTTTTCTTTCAAACTATTCGCCATTTCCCGCATTAGCGAGGTAGCGTTAAGAACAGAGGACTGGGCCTTTGAGGGAATACCCTCACCTGGCCCAATTCTCTGTTCCTTCTTTTGGAAAATTAAAAAAAAACGAGAGGGGAGGATTTCCAGCCCCCCGCTCCCTCCCCTTTTAGTCGCCTTCTACGACACGCAGGGAATACGTGGGAAGTATTCTTTCTCCCCTATCCCCAGGGATAGTATATATATATATATATATATATATATATATATATATATATATATATATATATATATATATATATATTTTTTGCCGCTGTCTCCCGCGTTTGCAAGGTAGCGCAAGGAAACAGACGAAAGAAATGGCCCAACCCACCCCCATACACATGTATATACATACACGTCCACACACGCAAATATGCATACCTACACAGCTTTCCATGGTTTACCCCAGACGCTTCACATGCCCTAATTCAATCCACTGACAGCACGTCAACCCCGGTATACCACATCGATCAAATTCACTCTATTCCTTGCCCTCCTTTCACCCTCCTGCATGTTCAGGCCCCGATCACACAAAATCTTTTTCACTCCATCTTTCCACCTCCAATTTGGTCTCCCTCTTCTCCTCGTTCCCTCCACCTCCGACACATATATCCTCTTGGTCAATCTTTCCTCACTCATTCTCTCCATGTGCCCAAACCATTTCAAAACACCCTCTTCTGCTCTCTCAACCACGCTCTTTTTATTTCCACACATCTCTCTTACCCTTACATTACTTACTCGATCAAACCACCTCACACCACACATTGTCCTCAAACATCTCATTTCCAGCACATCCATCCTCCTGCGCACAACTCTATCCATAGCCCACGCCTAGCAACCATACAACATTGTTGGAACCACTATTCCTTCAAACATACCCATTTTTGCTTTCCGAGATAATGTTCTCGACTTCCACACATTTTTCAAGGCTCCCAGAATTTTTGCCCCCTCCCCCACCCTATGATCCACTTCCGCTTCCATGGTTCCATCCGCTGCCAGATCCACTCCCAGATATCTAAAACACTTCACTTCCTCCAGTTTTTCTCCATTCAAACTCACCTCCCAATTGACTTGACCCTCAACCCTACTGTACCTAATAACCTTGCTCTTATTCACATTTACTCTTAACTTTCTTCTTTCACACACTTTACCAAACTCAGTCACCAGCTTCTGCAGTTTCTCACATGAATCAGCCACCAGCGCTGTATCATCAGCGAACAACAACTGACTCACTTCCCAAGCTCTCTCATCCCCAACAGACTTCATACTTGCCCCTCTTTCCAAAACTCTTGCATTCACCTCCCTAACAACCCCATCCATAAACAAATTAAACAACCATGGAGACATCACACACCCCTGCCGCAAACCTACATTCACTGAGAACCAATCACTTTCCTCTCTTCCTACATGTACACATGCATTACATCCTCGATAAAAACTTTTCACTGCTTCTAACAACTTTCCTCCCACACCATATATTCTTAATACCTTCCACAGAGCATCTCTATCAACTATATCATATGCCTTCTCCAGATCCATAAATGCTACATACAAATCCATTTGCTTTTCTAAGTATTTCTCACATACATTCTTCAAAGCAAACACCTGATCCACACATCCTCTACCACTTCTGAAACCACACTGCTCTTCCCCAATCTGATGCTCTGTACATGCCTTCACCCTCTCAATCAATACCCTCCCATATAATTTACCAGGAATACTCAACAAACTTATACCTCTGTAATTTGAGCACTCACTCTTATCCCCTTTGCCTTTGTACAATGGCACTATGCACGCATTCCGCCAATCCTCAGGCACCTCACCGTGAGTCATACATACATTAAATAACCTCATCAACCAGTCAACAATACAGTCACCCCCTTTTTTTTATAAATTCCACTGCAATACCATCCAAACCTGTTGCCTTGCCGGCTTTCATCTTCCGCAAAGCTTTTACTACCTCTTCTCTGTTTACCAAATCATTTTCCCTAACCCTCTCACTTTGCACACCACCTCGACCAAAACACCCTATATCTGCCACTCTATCATCAAACACATTCAACAAACCTTCAAAATACTCACTCCATCTCCTTCTCACATCACCACTACTTATCACCTCCTCATTTGCACCCTTCACTGAAGTTCCCATTTGCTCCCTTGTCTTATGCACTTTATTTACCTCCTTCCAGAACATCTTTTTATTCTCCCTAAAATTTAATGATACTCTCTCACCCCAACTCTCATTTGCCCTTTTTTTCACCTCTTGCACCTTTCTCTAGACCTCCTGTCTCTTTCTTTTATACGTCTCCCACTCAACTGCATTTTTTCCCTGTAAAAATCATCCAAATGCCTCTCTCTTCTCTTTCACTAATACTCTTACTTCTTCATCCCACCACTCACTACCCTTTCTAATCAACCCACCTCCCACTCTTCTCATGCCACAAGCATCTTTTGCGCAATCCATCACTGATTCCCTAAATACATCCCATTCCTCCCCCACTCCCCTTACTTCCATTGTTCTCACCTTTTTCCATTCTGTACTCAGTCTCTCCTGGTACTTCCTCACACAAGTCTCCTTCCCAAGCTCACTTACTCTCCACCCTCTTCACCCCAACATTCACTCTTCTTTTCTGAAAACCCATACAAATCTTCACCTTAGCCTCCACAAGATAATGATCAGACATCCCTCCAGTTGCACGTCTCAGCACATTAACATCCAAAAGTCTCTCTTTCGCGCGCCTGTCAATTAACACGTAATCCAATAATGCTCTCTGGCCATCTCTCCTACTTACATAAGTATACTTATGTATATCTCGCTTTTTAAACCAGGTATTCCCAATCATCAGTCCTTTTTCAGCACATAAATCTACAAGCTCTTCACCATTTCCATTTACAACACTGAACACCCCATGTACACCAATTATTCCCTCAACTGCCACATTACTCACATTTGCATTCAAATCACCCATCACTATAACCCGGTCTCGTGCATCAAAACCACTAACACACTCATTCAGCTGCTCCCAAAACACTTGCCTCTCATGATCTTTCTTCTCATGCCCAGGTGCATATGCACCAATAATCACCCATCTCTCTCCATCAACTTTCAGTTTTACCCATATTAATCGGGAATTTACTTTCTTACATTCTATCACGTACTCCCACAACTCCTGTTTCAGGAGTACTGCTACTCCTTCCCTTGCTCTTGTCCTCTCACTAACCCCTGACTTTACTCCCAAGACATTCCCAAACCACTCTTCCCCTTCACCCTTGAGCTTCGTTTCACTCAGAGCCAAAACATCCAGGTTCCTTTCCTCAAACATACTACCTATCTCTCCTTTTTTCACATCTTGGTTACATCCACACACATTTAGGCACCCCAATCTGAGCCTTCGAGGAGTATGAGCACTCCCCGCGTGACTCCTTCTGTTTCCCATTTTAGAAAGTTAAAAAAATACAAGGAGGGGAGGATTTCTGGCCCCCCGCTCCCGTCCCCTCTAGTCGCTTTCTACGACACGCAAGGAATGCGTGGGAAGTATTCTTTCACCCCTATCCCCAGGGATAATATACATATATATATATATATACACATACACACACATACACACACACACGCACATATACACACACACACACATACATATATATACATATGAAAAATGTAAGAAACAATTTAGAAAACTGAAACTTCTAGCTTGAAATGAAAAGAAAAAAAAAATGAATGTCACATAATGGTTCAACCTCTGGCTATGGAAAAAGGAAATGTTTAATTTATTTTTTTTTTTTTTTTTTTTTTTTTGTCGCTGTCTTCCGCGTTTGCGAGGTAGCGCAAGGAAACAGACGAAAGAAATGGCCCAACCCACCCCCATACACATGTATATACATACGTCCACACATGCAAATATACATACCTACACAGCTTTCCATGGTTTACCCCAGACGCTTCACATGCCCCGATTCAATCCACTGACAGCACGTCAACCCCGGTATACCACATTGCTCCAATTCACTCTATTCCTTGCCCTCCTTTCACCCTCCTGCATGTTCAGGCCCCGATCACACAAAATCTTTATTTACACACATATATATATATATATATATATATATATATATATATATATATATATATATATATATATATATATATGTATATATTTTTTTTTTTTTTTTTCAAATTATTCGCCATTTCCCGCATCAGCAAGGTAGCGTTAAGAATAGAGGACTGGACCTCTGAGGGAACATCCTCACCTGGCCCCCTTCTCTGTTCATTTTTTTGGGAAATTAAAAAAAAAAAAAAATAAAAGGGGAGGATTTCCAGCACCCCGCTCCCTCCCCTTTTAGTCGCCTTCTACGACACGCAGGGAATACCTGGGAAGTATTCTTTCTCCCCTATCCCCAGGGATTATATATATATATATATATACATATATATATATATATATATATATATATATATATATATATATGGGAGTGGATCTGTCAGCGGATGGAACCATGGAAGCGGAAGTGGATCATAGGGTGGGGGAGGGGGCGAAAATTTTGGGAGCCTTGAAAAATGTGTGGAAGTCGAGAACATTATCTCGGAAAGCAAAAATGGGTATGTTTGAAGGAATAGTGGTTCCAACAATGTTGTATGGTTGCGAGGCGTGGGCTATGGATAGAGATGTGCGCAGGAGGATGGATGTGCTGGAAATGAGATGTTTGAGGACAATGTGTGGTGTGAGGTGGTTTGAGCGAGTGAGTAACGTAAGGGTAAGAGAGATGTGTGGAAATAAAAAGAGCGTGGTTGAGAGAGCAGAAGAGGGTGTTTTGAAATGGTTTGGGCACATGGAGAGAATGAGTGAGGAAAGATTGACCAAGAGGATATATGTGTCGGAGGTGGAGGGAACGAGGAGAAGAGGGAGACCAAATTGGAGGTGGAAAGATGGAGTGAAAAAGATTTTGTGTGATCGGGGCCTGAACATGCAGGAGGGTGAAAGGAGGGCAAGGAATAGAGTGAATTGGAGCGATGTGGTATACAGGGGTTGACGTGCTGTCAGTGGATTGAATCAAGGCATGTGAAGCGTCTGGGGTAAACCATGGAAAGCTGTGTAGGTATGTATATTTGCGTGTGTGGACGTATGTACATGTGTATGGGGGGGGGGTTGGGCCATTTCTTTCGTCTGTTTCCTTGCGCTACCTCGCAAACGCGGGAGACAGCGACAAAGTATAAAAAAAAAAAAAAAAAAAAAAAAATATATATATATATATATATATATATATATATATATATGTGCATAACTGCCCATCATACACACATATATATACAAATACATATACATACACATACATATATACACATGTACATATTCATACTTGCTTGCCTTCATCCACTCCTGGTGCTACCCTGCCCCGCAGGAAACAACAACACTACCCCCAGCTTCAGCGAGGTAGCACCAGGAAACAGACAGAAAAGGCCACATTCGCTCACACTGAAGTCTCAGCTGTCCTGTGTAATGCACCGAAACCGCAGCTCCCCATCCACATCCAGGCCCTACAGACCTTTCCATGGTTTACCCCATATGTTTCACATGATTCCCTCCAACAACCAGGATTCGAACCCAGGATCTTTTGCTTGATAGTCTGCCTGTATGAGGTTACATCATGACTAAAAAGTCATCTTTGGCAAGGATGTATCTTTTGGGGTACAGTTTCGTCAAAGAACTTCTCTTCAAAGGAATCCACATTTCCCTTATTACTGGAAGTAATACTACCAAAAAGAAAGAGGTATCAGGTAATTATGAATGAAAATGAAATGAAATACATCTGGCTGTTATAGACTCTTTTAATTTGATATATTATACTTGACAGAGACTGAATGTATAGGACTGATATACATAATATATATAATGCAGCTGAGACTATTGTTAATATGTTCCTGATGCAGCCTTTCGAGAGCTGGAAATGCAATTAAATTTTTTTTTCTGTTGCTTACTTACAGGTTTAAAACACCATTTTACTCCTTATACAAGGTTTCTCTATCAAAATTTCACCCTTTTCAACCACCATATCATTGTATGAGGCCATTTGTCTCTTGGGCACTGGCACCTAACAGCCACCCTGTCATAATGTTACTGGCATTGAATGTAGGTGACACTTCTTAGCTGCAATCCTTTATCATTTGCATTTTCATTGTTCCATATTGTAGGTCTGTTGGCTGTTGCTTCTTTTATCAGTCTAATGTTTTCAATTTATAGCCTTCTCCTCTGTGCTTCTGAGATACCAGATTTGTATCCTTTCCTTTTCATTGTGTTTATTGAATTGTGAATCTGCTATCTTTAATAGTTGTTCAGTTTTTCTCATATGATCAGTCAGGAACAAATGAATGAACCATAGGGGAAAAAATTCTTCATGGGCTCCTTCCTATTTCTTCTTTGGAAAATTTAGCAGGAGAATTTTCAGTCTCCTGCTCATGCCCCTCTAAGTTGCTTTTTGTGACGCATTGTTGATATGTGGTCAGCATTTTTTCTTTCCTGTCCTTAAAAATAAGTTAATGCTTTTTATATTGTTATTGATATCATAGACCATGGCTTGTTATTGTTTGGTAATTAGGTCTCTATGAACAGTGTTTAGCCTTGCTCATAGATAGTTTGATACTTACAGTGGAAGAAATCTTGATGGTTACACCCTGTTTATGTGGTAAAATGGTGCTTTGACCCCATTTTGAACAAGTGCTATCACTCATGTTGACAGGGGTTTGCTACTAGTACTTCACACTCCTCTCCCATTTTTTCATATGAATGAAGGATACATATAGAATCACAAAGAAGGCTATTTTGGTGTAGATATTACCTTGGATCTTCAATATATATGTACCTTATTAAAGTTTTTTAGATTTTGACTTTTTTGATGAAACTTTTATTACAGATAAATGGTGCATGTTGATTACATATTCATTGGGGAAGCAGATCCTGAGCTCTGTATTTAGGTATTCAGTACTTGAAGTGTTGCAGTAGTTGTAAATTTAGATGATTGGAGAGACTGATTTAGCTAGAAAAGACAACATGAAATAGATTATTAGGAATTTTGTTCTTTCATATATGTATCAGTTGAATATTGCAGCTGATTTTTATCTAACCTAGCCATAACTTTTTTCAATTCCAGGATTCAGAAGTTATGGAATTGCGGAAAACCATTGAAGCGCTGCGTCAACAGAGTGTAGATGCTGGGCTTACTGTAGCATGCCTGCAAAGTACGTCCCCTGACCACCATCACCACCACCATCACCACCACCACCACCACTCCACCCCTTCCCCCACCAGGCACCACCATTCCCAGCACCCTCCCAACATTGCCTCGTGTTCTGTGCTCAATGTTACCACCGGCAGTCGTTCCTGCTCACCAGAAAAACCAGGTCTTGATGTTGCGCGCAGACACACCTTCACAGGGAATTGTAAAGACCTTGTAGTGTGTGAATTCAGTGAAGCTGGTGAGACTTTGTCACCTTTTGACAAGCAAGCAGGCTTCTCTTCTCTACTTCCAAGCTCATCCTGATATACATTGGCTGAGCTGACTTTCAGCAGCCAGGCATTGACATCCTAAGAGTAACTGAATTAGAACTTCATGAAACATCATACTGCTGAACCATTTGGTTATGGATTGGTTTAGCTTGGGTGATGGCAAACTGCAGGTCACAGAATGTTCTCCCTTTTCCTCCCATACAGTCTTATTGTCTTTCCCATTAATGCCCCATTCCACAATTCTTTAGTTTACCAAATTTGCTGCGGATTACCCTTTATCTAGAAATAATGCAAACTAACATATGTTTGATACACTGTTTTCACTAACATATGAAACAGCCTATAAAGAATACTAAAACACTAATGGTAATGATTCTGCATTTCCTGTGCATGTCCATTTTCCTGACTTTTGTCTCCTCTGTCCAAGCTTGCTGGCTTTTGGTTTGATTTGTTGTTTACTGTGGTTATTATTTGCACATGTTTTGTCTTGAATAGTTATTAGTGTACAGATTTTGCTAATTATATTATCACTGTTTTTGTTAAAAAAATTGAATGTTTTTTTTCCTTAGTGGGCACAAAATTTCATTCAAATGCCCATTTCCAATATCTTTTTGTGTAAACAGTAGTGCATCATGTATGGTAAAGTGCCATATATTGCGGGCTCAATATGCATATTTATATCAGAATCCATTAGAAAGGAAATTTTTGTCAATAGAATAACCTCAAGTATCTACCTTATTCTAACATGTGACTTCAATGATTAAAAAAAGAGTTTACCAAAAGATGGAAATACATGTAGTGTTGTACACTTCAGTTTGTGAGTGCAGTATAGATTGAAATGATAATTTATGCAGTCTTTGCATTCACTTGAAATGAACAGGGGTAAACTACACCACAAAGTTCACTGTGAAGCAGAATGTCTTAGTATTTTACCTTATGATGTTAAATCCATGGCACTGAGCATTAATGCTTTACACAGTGGACGAAAAAATCAGCTTCAGTTGTAACGTTGGAATATTTGTTATTCATATCTAGGTGATTGATTGATATATATGAGTGATTTCAAACCACATTCAAAATGAAAAGGAAACAAGCCCATTTGTTGAATTTATTATATATATTTATTTATATTTTAGGCTAGCTTTGATATGAGATTTTGAACCATCTGTGGAATGAAAAAGAAATGTGACATGTCTTGGATTGGGTGGAGGTCACATAGTTTGTTTGGTTGTGCTTGTGCTGAAAAATTAGGAAGGAAGCATTTATTTCTTCTCTTTCTAATCGTATTCTCCATTTTTCCTGCTGAAAATAGTGTTCACTTTTGTTTATTATTGATGACAGGTGGCAAATTAGTGCGAGGAACATCTGTAGAGTCCGTATCGAGCGTATCTTCAGCTTGCTCTGCGACTTCACACACCTCAAATCATGACAAAAGTGACAGCTCGAAGTCTGGTAAAAAGAAGGGTTGGGTAAGTTAGCAATATGAGCACAATTTATGTTAGCCTGCAGTATATAATGCAAGTTGATCTCAGTATTGTCATTGTTTCACATATAATGTATGTTTTAGAGTAGTCAAGTATCATACCTGTATAGAAGTATGGAAAGATGGAAGAGTCACAGATGTCAACAATTAATTTCATTTTGTTTTTTTTCTAGCTTCGTAGTTCATTCAGCAAAGCCTTCTCACGTGGTCATAAAAAGAGCAAACATGGAGCATCAGGTGGCTCTGTATCAGACATAGAGGGATGTGATCGAGGTGAATGCTCTGCTCCCTCATCACCACAACTTCACCGAGCAAATGGAGGATCAGGCGACCCAGAATGTCAGTCTGTAAATAGGTTAGTATGTTTAATTATTATTTCTAGTAATGTTCTTGGGTATGGAGGAGAAAAATTCTGCCCATGAATCTTGTATATCTTGTAGAAGGTGACTCCAATACGGATGGGAGTGGGGGTCCAGAAATTCTCCCTTCCTTATTATACATTTTGAAAGAATGGAACAGGATGTGTTTTATACTTTTAAAAGAAAGATGAGAGAAGATTTTCTCTTTAAGGCTTAGTTCTCTTTTCCTATCTTTCAGAAGTGGGAAATGACAAACAGGCTTGAAAGAAAATAGAATATTATTTAATACTCTTTATTAGGGTAGACTTATGGAGAGGATGATTGAGGAAAGGATGATGAAGAGAAATACTTGTCAGAAGTGGAGGGAACAAGGGAAAGGGGAAAACCAAGTAGGTGTAAAGCTGAAGTGAAAGATACTTGAAGGATTGAGACCTGAACATTCAGGAGGGTGTGAGGCATACAAAGGGTAGAGCAAATTGAAGCAGTTTGGTATACAAGGATGATGTGCTGTCAGTGAGCTGAACCAAGGCATTCATATGAAACAATCAGGGGAAACCATGAAAAGGTCTGTGGGGCTTGGTTATGGGTAGAGGGCTATGTTTTCAGTGCATTATACCTGACAGCTAAAGATTGAATGTGAGTTAATGAGGCCATTTTTTCATTTGTTCCTGGCTTTGCCTCACTGACATGAGAACTGACAAATATATAAGGAAAAGAAAAGGAAGACATTTATTTGTGATAGTGAATAAGGTTTTTTAATATGGCTTGTTTAGTTTTAAGTATATTTAAAAGGCACAAGAATAGAACTATGGCCAAACAGCTCAGTAGCAAGACATACAAATCTTATGTTTTTTTGGTAAAGAATTAGATGCTTTGGAGAGAGGGATATTCAAGAAAATATCCATTCTGTCTTAGAAACCATCCAGAAGGGTTGGATTTAGAAGTAGGGACCCCATATGCAAAAGAATCCTTGTACTTTAATGCATCTAAAGACAAGTATGAGCATTTTGCATGCAGGCACTTGCAGTAAAACTTTTGTTGATAGATCCATCCCATATGAATGGGAAAGAAGATAATTGGTAGATTGTTAAGTATGTTTTAGCTGGAAGATAGAAGTATAATAGATAAGATTGTCAATTCAGGTAAATGATGTGTTTTTTCTAAACTAGATGTAGATGCTTAACTTTTACATAAGAAGAAGTGATAGTTTTGATAGTCTTTGTGCACCAAATCATGTAGGTAATATATTTGAGAAAAGAATTTTCTTAGGATTAGCCAGTCTGGTAAATGTTTTACCTGATCAAGGAACACTTAGGTCTTAATTCTCAGAAAAAAGTTTTGTTTTCCTATTTTTGTTTACCTTTTCATGAATAATAGGAAAATGATTTTAGTGCTTTTTCTGTTCCAAGACCAAAAAAATTTTTGTCCATCAAAAGGGTTAATCTGATAACAATTTACTCAGACATATCTGAATTTTGCAACTAAAAAGGTTAAATAAGTTAAAAGAATTGAAAACAGTTTTGACTTTTAAACAGGCATAATTGTTGTGATATTAATGGAAATATGGGCAAGAGAAAATGCCTTCATATCATATAACTTTATATAAAGGGTCATAAAGTATGCCATATCCATGGTAAGTTAGGTTGCATTCAGGAATGGCAGAGATTGCCAGACCGTTCAGACTACTTATGACACTTTTAAATTCGTTTGAATAATTTCAGCATAACAGTGTTTGTATGATACAAGAAGGAAGAAATTCAATAAAGATACGTACATTTTTGTTGCTTTTCAAAGGATAATTCCCCATGTTTGATATTGTGAGGGTAATGGGTGAAAGTGTTCATTAATTGCTCAGTCATAAGTACGTAGTTTAAGTATGTCAACTTAACTTATACGAATGCCTTAAACTTCAGAATAGTATTTCCTTTCAAGCATTACTAATATTTGACACTTTTTCTGTTTTAGCACGTGCATGGATTCTAAATCTAAGGAAGAAGATGTTGAGCTTTTGAAGTACCAACTGCGTGAAAAGGACATGGCTCTCACAGACATACGTTTAGAAGCCCTAAGTTCAGCACATCAGTTGGAATCATTGAAGGAAACCATAAGCAAGATGAGATCAGAAATGGTGTCATTGAAACAGGATAATGACAGGTTGCATAGACTAGTGTCTTCAAAATCCTTAAACTCCTCCCAAAGTTCTCTTCCTGTTTCAGACTCAATTGAGCAAAGACTCAGTCTTGGTGATGAAGTTACTATGCCTGACTCAACAGATGTGATTCTGATTGACCCAAGTGATAAAGATGGAAAGAGAGTCAGTATTACAGTTTTTATGGGGTGTCATGGTGATTATGATAAATATATTAACCCTGTAGATGGACTGACAGCAACTGAGTGTGTCATAGGTGCTATTTCCGTAAGTGGAAAGACCAAATGGGACATGTTAGACAGTCTTGTTAAGCGCATTTTCAAGGAATATATCTTGAGAGTTGACCCTGTGTCTAATCTAGGCCTCAGTGCAGAGTCTATCTTCTCGTATCATATTGGTGAAATTGCCAGAGGCCGTCATCCAGAATCACCTGAGCTCCTGCCTTGTGGATACCTTGTTGGAGAAGTGACGAACATTAAAATTATCCTTAAAGGAGCTACAATAAATCATGTTGATGCTTTAGCATTTGAGACCCTGATTCCTAAGTCAATTGTACAGAGATATATGTCACTCCTCACAGAACATAGGAGAATTATCCTCTGTGGTCCCTCAGGTACTGGAAAAACATATTTAGCTCAGAAATTGGCAGAGTACCTAGTCACTAGAATGGGGAAAGATCCATCACCAGGATACATTGCAACATTTAAGTAAGTACAGTACTTATTTTAATTCCTATATCAGAGTTTCAAATAGGGAGAACTGTTTACCTTGGATTTTCTGAAAAATTTTACCTTTGGGGAAGTTGGGGGATTTCCCTTTCTTTCATCTTGATTCTGTTCTGTAGCCATGTATACCACAGCAGCACTGATGTCAGGCTGTATATCCTCAAACTTGGCTCTGTTTTCAAATTGCCTTTTATTTTTCCCTTATGTCTTATCCCTGTCTTACCTTTTATTCCTCCTTAAATTTACCATGTGTGTTCTTGCAGAAAGAATTTGCATTCTTTTCATGATTATATATTTTATTTATGTATTCAGGTAGAGATGACTTCCTTGCAGTAACAAAACCAGTATACATATAGATTGAGCATTTACATAAGGTCTTCATCATTTAAAGGTTTGGAGATGAACAAAAATATGAATTAAAGTTCAGATCAGTTCATGTTGCTGTAACCCCAGGTGAGGTATACATGATATGGTTACAGGATTCAAGTAAAATTTGATGACTATTAAGGTTTTAAAACAATAAGACTTCTCAAGTGATGATATTTGCCTGCACAGTCTGTGATTTTGTTGTATATGTGTGAGGTCGTGTAACATTTTAAAATGAAATCAAGAAATCATATTTGCTTTGTAGTAAAATATCAAGGCAAATAGATGTAATAATTTCATGAATAATTCATGATAATGAATTTGAAATGGGCTTAAATTATTTGAGGTAGAATTGGAATATATGTGTAGTAAAAGCCATTCATTTATAAAATGAAAAATAATCTTCATGTTCTGATATGTATAATACTTTTTCAACAGCGTTGATCACAAGACTGGAAAGGATTTAGGAGCTTACTTGTCACATATTAGTGACCAGTGTGAGAATAACAGTGCTGATTTGCCTTTGGTTATTATATTAGACAACTTACACCATGCTGGAGCCTTAACTGATGTGTTTAATGGGTTTCTCAGTGCTAAATACACTCAATGCCCATATATAATAGGCACCATGAATCAAACCACATCATGCTCAACTACGAACTTACAACTGCATCATAACTTCAGGTTTGTATAACTATAACCAAGTATGATTATTTCATAAAAAATTTTGTGAGAAATGTGGTTGTTTTGTGTTGCAAGAAATAAAAACTTTACATCAAATTTACTTTCATTGGATCGACAGCTTTAATGATTTCTAATGCTTTTATATGTGACATTTAAATAAAAACATTTGTTTTCAAACTCTAAAGATTAATACTAGGAGCACTTTAATAAATTTCTAAACATTTTACTTATAGGTGGGTGCTCATGGCGAACCACATGGAACCTGTGAAAGGTTTAGTAGGCCGTGTAGCACGAAGAAAATTAACACAGGTTGAGGTTGAAGCTGGATCAAGACTACCACGGCTACAACAAGTTCTTGACTGGTTACCACGTTGCTGGAGTCATATCAACAAATTTTTAGAAACTCATTCATCTTCAGATGTCACCATTGGTGAGGAATTAGAAATTACATCTGTACCATCCATGTCCCAAGGGGTAGGGGAGAGAGAATACTACCATCATATCTCATAATTGTCTTAGAAGGAAACTAAAAGGGGTGGGAGCTGAGGACTTGAGAAAACACACACACACACACACCATATTTCAGTTTTAAAAGTGGGAACAAAAGAAGGAACTACACAAGGAGTGCTCATCCTCTTCAAAGGCTCAGTATGGAATGTCTCAATGTGTATGGATGTAGCCAGGATAACAAACGGGGGATAGGTAATCTGTTTGGCGAGAGGAACCTGGGTGTTCTGGTTGTTCATAAAATTAGCTCAAGGGGAAGGGGAATAATGGTGTGGAAATGTCCTCAGGGTAAAGTCTTGGGTTAGTGTGGGAGCATGAGGAATTGTAGGAATCTGTAAGAGTGTAAGGAAGTGAGTTCCAGACTGATGTGGGTGAGAGTGAAAGTGGGTTACAAGATGTGTGAGTGTCAGTGCTTTTATTCTTGGCAGAAAAGAATAAGGGAGAGAGCCAAGTTTTTGGAAGGAGATGAGTGAGTTTGTCAGTAGTTTTAATACAAGGGATTGAGTATTAGTGATCAGTGATTTGAATGTAAGAGTTGGTGATGTGGCAGTTGAGGATATAATTTGGAGGCATGGGATACCCAGTGTGAATGAAAATTGTGAAGAACATATGGAGTTGCATGCTGTTTGTTTGATGATTGAGAATACTTGGTTTCAAAAGAATAGACCTACATACATATATGTGGGTGAGTGGTGCTGGGGATCATTGTAAATACTGGACTGGATACTACTGATAGGTATACAAAGGAAATACTTTTGGATGTCAATATTCTGAGAGGTGCAGCTGGTGGAATATCTGATCATTTCTTGGTGGAGGTGAGTGTGAAAGTCTGTAGTGGCGATAGGAAATAATTCGAAAATAATGTAGAAGGAAAGAGGATAGTGAAAGTGAGTGAACTTAGTAAAAAGGCATGTTTTTGGGGATACTACAAAAGACTGGGTGAAGATTTGCACATGGTGAGTAAAAGAAACAAGGGGAGTTAGCAAGGAATGGAAGGTATATAGGAAAGCATTGCTGACATGTGTTGCTGTAGTGTTTAGCATTCATAAGGTGAGATGTGGGTGTATGAGAAAGGATAATGAGTAGTGGGATGGGGAAGTAAATTTGCTAGTGAAAGAGAAAAGAGAAACATACGAGGGATAACTGAAAGGAAGGAGTGCTAGTGATTGGAGATATACAAGTGGAAATGGTAAGAGGTCAAGAATATGTAGGGGCTGAGAAAGCAAATGAGAAATGCAATGAGAGATTATTAGCAAACTTCAGGGAGAAGGAGAAAATGTTTTGGTTGGGGTGAATAGTGTTAGGAAAACAAGAAAACAAATGGGAATGTAACTGAGAGGAGCACATGAGGAAGTGGTAACAGGTAAAGAAGGAAAGACGAGGTGGACTGGACATTTTGAAGGATAAATGATTCTGTTACTGATAAGTTAGCAGACATGGGTATTTAGGACGTGGAGCAAGAATATTGTGTTGAATGGCTTGGTGAATAGAGAAGAGAAAGTGACAGTCTTGCATAAGATAAATTGTGGCAAAGCAGCTGGAATGGATGGAACTGCAGTTGATTTTCACAAGGAAGAGGATGACGTTTTTTATTGATTGGTTAGATGGGCTTTTTAATGTATATGTGATTCAAGGTGAGTTGCACGAGGTCTAGTAAAATGCCTGTATTGTGCCATTATATAAAGGCAAGGGAGGCAGAAGTGAATGCTCAAACTACAGAGATATAAGTTTGTTGAGTATGTCTGGCAAGGTATACTGGAGATTTGTGATAAGAGGGTGTGACATGCTCTGAGAATCAGCCTCTGGAAGAGCAGTGTGGCTTCAAGAATGATAGAGGATCTATGGACCAAGTATTTACTTTGAGCTGTTTGTATGAGAAATATTTGGAGGCAGAATGAGCTTTGTATGTGGCATTTATGGACCTGGATAAAGCATATGATGGGATTGACTGAGATGTCTTGTGAAAGGTGCTGTGAATATATGGTGCAGGAGGAAAGCTACTAGATCCAGCGAGGAGTTTCTACTGGGAGAGTAAGGCATTTGTGTTAGTAGGATGGGAGGAAGAGGATGAGTGATTTCAAAATAAGGTAGGTCTACATAGTGAATTGAGTCTAGGACCGTGCATAATATTGTAGCATAAACACAAGAAACAAACACCATGTGTTAGCAGTTTTATCATATTTTACATAGACTAAAAATGTTAGTAAAATGAGTAGTGAAAATAGGTTTCATATGGTTTTGAAGTTGTGCTGTATTGTGCAAGGAATTTAAGCACACCATGTTATGAATGTCTGTTTTTGATAATAGAACTGAAGTTATATTCCTGATGTTTGTTAATTGAGTTTCAGATTTCCTGGACTGAAAATGACTTTGAGCATCTTTAAAATTAATAATATGACCAAATAATGATAGTTTTCCTTGAAGCAATTACCTAGCATATGTTCCATTAAAGATTCAGAATTGTGCTTCAGTTTAGTGTTCACTACAGAAAAAGGGTCTAAACATTGTGAAATACTTGACTTTAAGCATATTTTAACTCTATGCTCCAGAGAACACAAAAGTAAATTTGGAAAACTTCAAGAAGGAAATTTTTTAATTGTAAATAAATAAGCCATATATGAAAAGTGCAGGCTCATATTGCATTTTCAGGGCCTCGCCTTTTCCTGTCCTGCCCTGGCTCTTTAGAAGGTTCACAAGTTTGGTTTACAGACCTATGGAATTATTCCCTCGTGCCCTACTTGGTAGAAGCAGTCAGAGAGGGACTTCAGTTGTATGGGAAGAGAGCCACATGGGAGGTATGATAATCTTATTTTGTTTTTGTAACTATAAGTGTAGAAATAATGCATGTAAGAGGTTGGAAGTTGTGGACACTTACAAAAGGCTGAGTAGTTGTCATACCTTTGAGTGGGATGGAGCTTAGGATGGGAAATCACACCTGCAGGATGTTAAATTTGGTTATGCAAGATATATGCTATTGTTAATGAAGAATAAGTGATTTGAAAAGATTTTTACAAAGTGTGACAGGGTAAGATTAATAATTGCAGAGTTCAAGTGTGAGAGGTTTAGAGTATGTGTAATGGTTGCATATGTGCCAAGAAGTGATAAATAGAACTTTAAAATGTTTTTTAGAAAGAGTTTGAAAGAGCAGTAGAAGAAACAGAAAGTTTATGTGTTGAAGGAGTCTTCCAAGGAATTTCACATGGTGGTGATCTTCCCTTCTTGGCTAGACTCCCTTAATGTGAGTCCTGCTTACAGGCCTTGTACTTATTTGCAACCAAATTTATCTATCCACCCTCCTATGCTTCCATTTCATGTGTGGCAGGGTGGCAGCAGGAATGGATGGAGGCAGCATGTATGACTATGTACATGTGTATATATGTATATTGGAAAGGATCACAGTTTTGCGCGTGATCAAGATATTCCTATGAGTCCACGGGGAAAATGAAACACGAAAAGTTCCAAGTGCACTTTCGTGTAATAATCACATCATCAGGGGAGACACAAGAGAGAAATATAACGGTCAGTTGATATACATCGAAGAGACAAAGCTAGGACGCCATTTGGTAAACATGTGATTGTCCAAAACATGTTTTGGACAATCACATGTTTACCAAATGGCATCCTAGCTTCGTCTCTTCGATGTATATCAACTGACTGTTATATTTCTCTCTTGTGTCTCCCTTGATGATGTGATTATTACACGAAAGTGCACTTGGGAACTTTTCGTGTTTCATTTTCCCCGTGGACTCATAGGAATATATGTATATGTATATGTATACGTTGAAATGTATAGGTATGTATATGTGTGTGTGGGCATTTATGTATATACATGTATATGTGTGTGCATGGGAATTTATGTATATACATGTGTATGTGGGTGGGTTGGGCCATTCTTTCATCTGTTTCTTTGTGCTACCTCTCTGACGCGGGGGACAGCGACAAAATATAATAAATAGATAAATAATTATTTTTTTTATTTATTTTATTTTTTATTATACTTTGTTGCTGTCTCCCACGTTTGTGAGGTAGCGCAAGGAAACAGACGAAAGAAATGGCCCATTCCCCCCCATACACATGTATATACATACGTCCACACACGCAAATATACATACCTACACAGCTTTCCATGGTTATAATTATTATTATTATTATTATTAATATTCATTTAATTTATTTATTATACTTTGTCGATGTTTCCTGCGTTAGCAAGGTAGCGCAAGGAAACAGACGAAAGAATGGCCCAACACACCCACATACACGTATATATATAAATGCCCACACGTGCACATATACATACCTATACATTTCATTACTTACTCAATCAAACCACCTCACACTACATATTGCATATTGTCCTCATACATCTCATTTCCAACACATCCCCCCCTCCTCCGCACAACCCTCTATAGCTCATGCCTCACAACCATATAACGTTATTGGAACCACTATTCCTTCAAACATACCCATTTTTGCTCCGAGATAACGTTCTCACCTTCCATACATTCTTCAGTGCTCCCAGAACCTTTGCCCCCTCCCTAACCCTGTGAACCACTTCTGCTTCCATGGTTCCCTCTGCTGCTAAATCCACTCCCAGATATCTAAAACACTTCACTTCCTCCAGTTTTTCTTCATTCAAACTTACCTCCCAATTGACTTGTCCCTCAACCCTACTGTACCTAATAACCTTGCTCTTATTCATGTTTACTCTCAGCTTTCTTCTTTCTTACACTTTACCAAACTCAGTCACCAGCTTCTGCAGTTTCTCCCCCGAATCAGCCACCAGCACTGTATCATCAGCGAACAACAACTGACTCGCTTCCCAAGCTCTCTCATCCACAACAGATTGTATACTTGCCCCTCTCTCCAAAACTCATGCATTCACCTCCCTAACAACCCTATCCATAAACAAATTAAAAACCTATGGAGAAATCATGCACCCCTGCAGCAAACTGACATTTACTGGGAACCAATCACTTTCCTCTCTTCCTACTTGTACACATACCTTACATCCTCAATAAAAACTTTTCATTGCCTCTAGCAACTTGCCTCCCACACCATATACTCTTGATAGCTTCCACAGAGTATCTCTATCAACTCTATCATATGCCTTCTCCAGATCCATAAATGCTACATACAAATCCATTTGTTTTTCCAAGTATTTCTCGCATACATTCTTCAAAGCAAACACCTGATCCACACATCCTCTACCACTTCTGAAACCACAGTGCTCTTCCCCAATCTGTACATGCCTTGACCCTCACAATCAATACCCTCCCATATAATTTCCCAGGAATACTCAACAAACTTATACCTCTGTAATTTGAACACATCTTTTATACTCTTTGCCATTGCACAATGGCACCATGCATGCATTCCGCCAATCCTCAGGCAATACCATCCAAACCTGCCACCTTGCTGGCTTTCACCATCTGCAAAGCTTTCACTACCTCTTCTCTGTTTACCAAGCCATTCTCCCTGACCCTTTCACTTTGCACACCACCTTGACCAAAACACCCTATATCTGCCACTTTATCATCTAACTCATTCCAACAGACCTTCAAAATACTCACTCCATCTCCTTTCTCACATCACCACTACCTGTTATTACCTCCCCATTAACCCCCGCCCCCCTTTGTTGTTGTTTCATCGGTTCCAGCAGCTTGAAGGCTGCATTACAATCAGTAGAAGGGAAAAGATGGACTTCTTTGGAGTTAGGAGTTCATCAGCAGGATTGTACTCCAGTGATAAAACCTCGCCAAAGGGAATTTTACACTCAGCATAAACACAAGCAAGTGGAGTCCAGGAATGCTTATTTGAGAGCTTGAGGACTGAACATGCAGGGGGTACAGAGTATGCCTGGAATAGAGAGAAGTGGAGCATTGTGGTATAAAGTGGGCGACATGCTGTCAGTGGACTGAACAAGGGCTCATGTAGCAGCTAGGGAAAACCACAGAAAGGTCTATGAAGACAGTTTTGGTGCATTATAAATGTCAGCTAGAGAATGGATGTGAGTGAATGTTCATGTATTCCTGGCAATACCTTGCTAATGCAGGAAATGGAAGGGATCACAGTTGAATGCGTGATCAAGTATATTCCTGCGAGTCCATGGGGAAATGAAATACGATAAGTCCCCAAGTGCTTTTTCATGTAATAATCACATCATCAGGGGAGATACAAGGAAGAAATATAACAGTTGGTTGATATACAATGAAGGGATGTAGGTAGGGTACCATTTGGTATACAAAACTGATTGTACATCAGAGAATGTAGGTTTTTCCAAGTCCCTGCCTGAATGGCCTTAGAACAGGAATGGTTGAGTCATGGGTTCAAAGAAGTCATATGCGAAGAGGGGATATATATCTCCGTTCTTGTAACAGTGGCCTCTGCTGTATATGTAACAGAGAGAAAAGCATCAGAGGAAGAAATGCAGCAACCTTCCCAAGGAAAGAAACAAATAATAATATTGTAAGTTAGCCCAGTTAGCTTTACTAAAAAAAAAATCATATTTGTAAGTTAGCCCAGTCAGCTTTACTAAAATGTCTATACTGAAGCTTGAAGATGGCAAGTGAGGGAGGTTCAGGCAGAAAAGAGAAAAGAAACATAGGTGTTGTCAAATGAACTGATCGATGGTGTGACCATGTAACTGTAGTGTGAAGGATTGGAGGTGAAAAACAAATTGAAAGTGTCAGGAGAGTGGTCCTGACTGTCTGAAATTTAGAGTAGGAGGTAATTTGCTCCAAATCTTGAAGAATGGAACATGTGAAGGTTTCAACACTTACTATCTCTGTAACAGATTTCAGCAACTCCTTATGGTGTATGTAGAGGACCTCTGCTTGAGGATGAGGGGAAATCACACCCTCTTTACAGGAAGTAAGATGATAGAAGAAACTTGTAAAATTTTTATAGTTAAGACAGCAGTAGGTAAAACAGAGGAAAACTGTTTGGAGATTAATGAAAGCATCAGGGGACAGTTGAATCTCCAAGAGAAAAATTTTATGAGAGGTACGAGCCAGATAATGTTCAACAGAATAAAGGTTTGTAGAAAGACCATGAGTATTAGAGAAATGTTGCTGCACAGCACAGCAACATAATATTTATCTATCTAATCTATATTTTTGTTACTTTTCTCAGGATCCCACCACTTGGATCACGGAAACGTACCCATGGCCCCCAGGCACCCATGCTGGCCCACAGGCCCTTCTGTCTCTTCGGCCTGAGGATGTAGGATATGATGCCTTAGCACCAACTGTTGCCTCTACAACACAAGATAAATTTAAGAGTGACAGCCAAGGAGAAAATGACCCATTGGTAAGATTTGTTCCTTAGAAATATTAATAAAATTAGGAAGGGATGTATTTGTTTTAGAATATTTATGGATCTTTTCTTAGGTACACATTCATATGTACACAAGTTATTGAATGTTTGTGTGTGTTTCTATAATATCTGTCTAGACAACTCACAATGCATTTTGCATATATTCATATTCATAACTCAGACTTGTGCTATTTTACAATATTTTTCATATAAACTATCTCTATCTATATCTCTGATGCCTGATCCCTCTGGGAATTCTCATTAAGGGGTGGCCATGGTAAAAGAGTCTCCACTTATCTCTGTCCATTCATGTCTCTGTCGCATAGACCATTCCATGCATTCTTCCACTTTTTCTCTCCCTCCAGTATTCCTCCGCCCTATTTGCCCACATCACAGGTGGTCTTCCACTCACACTAACTCCTTTAATTGTACTGTCAAATACTCTTGTAAACTCCCACTCTTGCATTCTTTCCACATACCCAAACCACCTCACAGTAGTACGTTTCACTCCCTGCCATACCACATCTCTCATACACCCTTTCATATCTTTCTTCATTCCATCTAGTCATACCACGTGCTCTTCTCAAATATCTCATTTCCACAGCCTAGATTCTTGACCTCTGTGACTAATTCCATGTCCTTGTTTCAGCTGCTTAGGTCAGGGTTGGGAAGACTATGTTGTCCTTTAATCCTCTCTTCACTTCCATACTTAGACCTCTACCCTTCATTATTCTATTAAGGGACCCAATGACTTCTACCCTGTATGCTGTCTTCCTTATCTCTCATTCCATATCACCACCCTTACCCAAGACAGCTCCTAGATACTTAAATTCTCTCACTTTTTCCAGTCTTTTTCCCCCCATATTCACAGCACAGTGTAGAACACTTTCATCTTTCACTCTGTATGGTTTACAAAATCTATACTTTCGCTCTGTTTCCTTTCAAACACCATTACTTTATTTTACTTGCATTTACCTTCAATTGCCTGTGCTTACACACATCATAAAACACACTTAACAACCTTCCAACTCCTCTTCACTCTCAGCAAGCACAGTATCATCCACAAACAGGCTTGCCACTAGCCACCATATCTCTGCCACACTCCATCTCTGCATCCCTTTTCCCGAGTTTTGCTTTCATCTCTCTTATCACTTCATCCTTATATATATATTAAAAAGCTACAGTGACATCACACAGTCCTGCCTCACACCTACATGTATCCCAAAACTTTTGCTCAGCTCTCCATCCACTTACACATGCATTTGCTTCTCTGTAGAAGGCTTTCACACCATCCAACAGTTGTCCTGTACCATATATCCTTCATTCATCCCACAAAGCATTCCACTCGACCATCATGCACTTTCTCCTGATCCATAAAAACTGCATGCAGTATTTTGCTAAATACTTTTCCCCTGTCATCTTAACTACCAAAAATCTGATCCATAAAAACTGCATGAAGTATTTTGCTAAATACTTTTCCCCTGTCATCTTAACTACCAAAAATCTGATCCACACCCCCTCTACCTTTCCCTAAAACCCCCTTGCTCTTCACTTATTCTGCATTCAGTCACTTCCATCACTCTGTCAGTTAATATTATTGCATACACTTTCCCCTATAATAGCTACATACATCCTTAGCACCTTTTCCATTTCAGATAACCTTAAATCTTTAAACAGTTTTTTCATGTAAAACTGGCCAGCATTTAAATAGTTGAGGTAGTGCAAATTACTATATTATTCATAAAAGGGAAGCTATCCCATTTGTCAGATTTTGTAACATTTTAGGAAAATAGTTATGACAGTGAAGATGGTTGAACACTGTACATTTGAGAGATTATAATATCATATCTTTTAATGTAAAATAATCAGAATCAGTGATACTGGTTTGGTTGTTCTAAGAACGTTTTAGTGTATGTAAATAGTTAATTAATTATCAATAAGTACCCCAGGACCAATTATTATGAAAGAGTCCTGCTGTTACCCACAACCTTTCTAAAGGTTCCAACAGCTCAAAGCTGTGCTACTTCCAGTAGCAAGGAAATATAGACTCCTTTGAAATGAGAAGTTCTTTGATAATCTTGGTGTAACCTTGACTCTATCAGGATAAAAGATCCCTGTTTGGCTTTTTCCACTGTTCTTCCTTTTTGAAAGTTAAACAGGTGGGGAAGATTTCCAGCCCCTTAGTTGCCTTCTACGACATGCTGGTGATACACAAGTAGTATTCTTTAGCAACTCCCAGCGTCAGCAAGGTAGCATCAGGAAAACAGATGAAAAAGGCCACATTTGTTCACACACAGTGTCTGTCATGTAATGTACTGAAACCACAACTCCACATCCAGGCCCAACAGACCTTTCCATGGTTTACCCCAGATGTTTCACATGCCCTTCTTTAGCCAGTTGACAGAATGTCAACCCCAGTATACCACATCATTCTAATTCACTCTATTCCTTGCATGCCTCTCACCCTCCTGCATGTTTAGGCCCCAATCTCTCAAAAAATTTTTCACTCCATACTTCCACCTCCAATTTGGCCTCCCATGTCTCCTCCTTCCCTCCACCTCAGACACATGTATCCTCTTTTTCAACCATTCCTCAGTCATTCTCTCCATATGTCCAAACCATTTCAACACACCCTATTCTGCTCTCTCAACTGCACTTTTTACTACCACATATCTCTCTTACCCTTTCATTACTTAATCAAACCACCTCATGCCACAAAATGTCCTCAAACATTTCATTTCCAACACATGCATCCTCTTTTGTACAACCCCATGCCTCACAACTTTATATTACTGGAAATACTATTTCTTCAAACATACCCATTTTTGCTTTACGAGATAACATTTTCTCTTTCCACACATTCTTTATCATTCCCAGAACCTTTGCCCCTTCCCCCACCCTGTGACTCACTTCCACTTCCATGATTCCATTCGCTGCTAAATTAATTCCCAGATATCTAAAACATTTGATTTTGTCCAATTTTTCTCCATTCAAACTCACATCCCAGCTAATTTGTCCCTCTAACATGCTGAACCTAATAACCTTGCTCTTATTCACATTTACTCTCAACTTTCTTCTTTCACACACTTTTCCAGATTCAGTCACCAACTTCTGCAGTTTCTCACTTGAATCAGCCACCAGTGCTGTATCATTGACAAACAACAACTGACTCACTTCCTAGCCCCTCTCATCCCCTCTCTCCAAAATTCTTTTATTTACCTCCCAAACAGAGGGATACGAACCCTGGGTAGGGCACTTGGCTGCCACAGCCACATGGCAGTTAAAAGACACACTAGATTTCTATTTTTTATGTGTGTCCCAACCTTATCTTGGTGGGGCTAGCATGGACTTTAATCTCGCATAGCTCTGATGGTGTGACAAATATGTTGATGGAAAGACAAATTTATACACACAACAGAGATATGAACCCTGGGTACGATGCCTGGTTGCCTTGGCCACATGGAGGTGATACTAGATTTCTAATGTATTTGCGTGTTCCAACCTCATCTTGGAGGGGGTAGCATGAACTTTAATCTTGCACGGCTCTGGTGGTGTGGCAAATATGTTGGTAGATAAATGTAAATACACCAACGAGGGATAAAAACCCTGGGTAGGGTGCCTGGCTGCTGCAGCCACACATAGGTTAAAAGACATGTACCTTAGATTTCTAGTGTTTTTGTGTGGTCCCAACATCATCACAGTGGGGGGTAATCTCACATGGCTCCAATGGTGTGACAAATATGTCGGACAGACAAATGTGTATACACCAACTGAGGGATACGAACTCTGGGTAGGGCACTTGGCTGCCTTGGCCACACGGAGATTAATAGATGGGGTGAAGGAGGATACTGAGTATTTGGGCCTAAGACTGATGGCATAGCACATAATAAATCGGATGTGTGGCATATGGGTGTTAATATGCTGTCAGCAGCCTGAACGTGGATGATGAGAAAGTCAAAATGATTCATGGAGTAGTCTGTGGAGCTCGTCTATGGATGGTGGGCTTTGGTTTTGGTATATTATGAGTAACAGTCAGAGGGTGGATGTGTGCAAATGAGGCTGCTTTTTGTTTGTACCTGATACTACCTTGCTAAGGCATAAGATACAAGTAGGTGTAAATAAAAAGTTTTTCCTTAAACTTTGTTTTAAGGAGTGGTTATTGAATGGTTTAAGAACCCTAAACATGCATTTGAATTGTGCTTGTATTTTATGTATCTCATAACTGAAGCTTTTAGAAATTGTTGACCTCTAGAAAAGTTCATTATTTTCCTGAAAAATTGCTGAGCTTATCAAATGTTTTTTACGAAAGCTTTGAGCATATCCATATTCTCTCTCCTTACAGTTGAGTATGCTTATGAGACTGCAAGAAGCTGCTAATTACTCAAGCCCTCAACAGGACTCTGACACAACATCACTAGACAACATGGAAAACCCCCTTGAGTCAACTATTTGAAGAGAAATTATTATTGTATGTATGCAAAATAAATTAGAGACAGACCAACTGAAAACAAGTAGAGTAAAAAATTTGAATCCAAAGAAAATGGGGAGGGGGTACAATTGCATGGAAATAAAAAGAATTATTGCTTTAAAAGCCTGAGAAGTCACGGGTATTTCTAGGGTTCTAGTCAAGCCTGGTAGCTTGCTATCAGGCATGAATATAATAAGTGCTGTAGGCCCATTTTCTGATAAAGCAGAAATAACTTTTTTATTTATAAAGATGTGGTGTTTGTCATGGATTAAGTTGCAGCACAACTGAGGGTTATAACAGTGATGCAGGTTTATTTAATTTTGTCACTTTATGTCGATGTTTATAACTTCTCGGAGTAAGCTGTATGAAGAGCTAAGTCTTGCCTACTACACTCTAGTTTAAGATAGCCAGCATTTGCTACTCCTGTCCACTCATTCTGAGTATAGAGCATGGCATGGTTCCTACTCTGTACATTGTTGGCATCTGTGTGTGATGGGAAACGGGATTGTGAGTCCAGCATGATGTTATCATGGAGGCTCAATTGTTCCCCATCAACATTCATAATATTGTATGAATTTAAGGTAGCTCAATTTTTTTCCATTGGATTGCCTAATGTTTGTGCTGATGTTTATAATATATATGCTGTCCTATAGGACATTTTATTTTAGATTTGATATATTTCAGAGATCTATATTACATTTAATGCACAAATATATTTGTGGAGGAATAGAACTTCCATGTTAAGGTTCTTCCAAAGTCTTTGAATATTAGAATGTAAATACTTGTGGGTGGGTAAAGTGGCTGAAAGCTTTAATGTGGTGTAAATGTACTACTTGTGGTAGATTCATGTTTTTGATTGCTTATTAATGACATGAAGCTTCTGCAGATAGATTTGGAGCTCGAGGAATAATGCTCTACAGTTGCTCCAGGCATTTCAGATCTTTGGTTTCTGATATGGTGTATAGAGTTCTCTGTAAATGTTAATTTTAAACCAAAGCCAAGCGTACCAGTGTCCTTAGCTTCTGTGCCTGAGAGCTAAGATAGCAGTAGCAGTTATTGCTCCGAGGCATGTGAATATAAAGTTATCTATTTTTCCTTTTATTTTTTTCCTCTTCAAGCTCTAGAAATTGTAGCTTGATATTTTAGCCTTTATGCCCAAAGTTGCCAAAATCTATATTGTTACTGCCTTTTGTCTTTTTTAAAATGTTGTACATATTGTAAATATTTCGTATGTAGGAGCCTGACTTGCTGTTTGATGACAAGTGTGTGTACTTTGCAGTATACAAAACTGAATGGACCATATGTATGTTATCTGAAGATTGTATAATTTGATACAGTATATCCTTGGGATGTCATGAGAAGTTTGTGATATCAGCAACAATTATATTTAAGGATTTAACAGTGTTGAACCCACTTTGTAAGTAAAGCGCTTCATTGATGTTGACATCACAATAGTCATGATAGAATCCAGCGTATGCAGGGATTCAGCATTCGGATTACCACCACATTTTTGTTAAATGTACATGGAGGAAGAGGAAATTGTTCCCTCATTTCCATTTTTATACATACAAAATGGCATTTTTAAATATATTTCTTTTCAAAATATATATTGTTTTTATACCTTTCTTAGAATGAGGGAAAGAACTATATGGGCTGTTCTTTGTCTGTTCCTTGGTGCTACCTTACTGATGCAGGAAACGGCAATCTAGTGTAATAAAGTATATATATCTATTATAGTTGATTGCCCTTTCCCCAAGTCAGCAAGGTAGCACCAGGAAACAAACGAACAGCCCATCCACTCATACACACACACTCGCATATATATTTATTTATATTTTATTATACATAATCGGTTTCCCACGTCAGCGAGGTAGCGTCAGTAAACAGACGAAGAACGGCCCATCCACTCATATACATGTATTTGTACATAAATGCTCACATATGCACATGTACAGTACATATTCATACTTGCTTGCCTTCATCCATTCCTGTCACCACCATGCCCCAAAGGAAACAGCATCACTAGCCCCTGCTTCAGTGAGGTACTGCCAGGAAAAGACAAAAAAAAGGCCACATTCAATCACCCTCAGTCTCTAGCTGTCATGTGTAATGCATCAAAACCACAGCTCCCTATCCACAAACCTTTCCATGGTTTGCCCGAAATGCTTCACATGCCCTGGCTCAGTCCATTGACAATGTCGACTCCAGTATACCACATCATTCCAATTCACTCTGTTCCTTGCATGCCTCTAACCTTCCTGTATATTCAGGCCCTGTCCGCTTCTCCTTGTTCCTTCCATCTCTGACACACATATCCTCTTTGTCAATCTTTACTCATTCATTCTCTCCAAATGTCCAAACCATTTCAACACACCCTCTTCTGCTCTCTCAACCACACTCTTTTTATTTCCACACATGACTCTTACCCTTTCATTACTTACTTGATCAAACCACCTCACACCACATATTGTCCTCAAACAATTCATTTTCAATACATCCACCCTCCTCCATACAACCCTATCTATAGCCCATGCCTCACAACCATATATTTGGTCTCTGAGATAACAGTCTCTCCCACACATTCTTCATTGCTCCCAGAACCTTCACCCCCTCCCCCACCTTGTCACTCACTTCCACATCCATGGTTCCATCCACTGACAAGTCCACTCTCATATCTAAAACCCTTCACTTCCCCAATTTTTCTTCATTCAAACTTACATCCCAACTCACTTGTCCCTAAACCCTACTGAACCTGATAACCTTGCTCTTATTCACATTTACTCTCAACTTTCTCCTTTCGCACACTTTTCCAAACTCAGTCACCAACTTCTGCAGTTTCTCGCACAAATCAGCCGCTAAAGCTGTATCAGTGAACAACAACTGACTCACCCCCCAGGCCCTCTCATCCTCAACAGACTGCATACTCGCCCCTCTCCCTAAAACTCTTGCATTTACCTCCCTAATCACCCCATACATGAACAAATTAAACAACCATGGGGACATCACACACCACTGCTGCAGATTGACCTTCACTGGGATCCGATCACTCTCTTCCTACTCGTATACGTGCCTTACATCCTTGGTAAGAACTGTACATGCCTTCATCCTCTCAATCAATACCCACCCATATAATTTCCCAGGAATACTCAACAATTTTATGCCTCTGTAGTTCGAACACTCACCTTTATCCCCTTTGCCTTTGTACAATGGCACTATGCATGCAATCCACCATTCCTCAGGCACTTCACCATGATCCATACATACATTGAATATCCTTTACCAACCAATCAACACAAGTCACCCCTTTTTCTAATAAATTCCACTGCAATACCTGCAAGGTAGCATCATGAATGGATGAATAAGCCTTAGAGGGAAAAATATATATACCATCCTGTCTGAGGATCCACTTCTTTGTGGCATAAGCACAGGAAAGTTGAGGAGTACGTGTTCAGTATGGTAGTTGCAACCTAACCACACATTAATCCACTTCACAAATCTAGGCTATTACAGCGGTGACACTTATTTATGTACCACAAGTTGGCTGACGCTTTTTTTCATACACAATCACCATGACCCTGTGTTAGCAAAGTAGTCCCATGTTAGCAACATAGCACCAGGAACATGTGAAAAAAGGCCAGTGCACTAGCATCCATTCTCAGGTTGTCCTGTGTAATGCACTGAAACCACAAATTAAACTTTCCAGAAGCTACACTAAGGAGCACCTACACAGCTCCTTACATACTCCCATATGATGAACTGAATCCACCAAACTCCTAAGGAAAGGAAGCTTCACTGAACTCAAAGCCACCACCACCAAAAACAGCAGGACTAGTTTCTCCAAGGCTACCTGCAATGATAAACACATTTAATTGAATGATTTTGTTCATCATTTATCAGACACTGCTTACACACTTATCTCAAAACTACAACAGATACATCAGCACCTCATGCACCTTCACATACTGAACCAAATGTGCCAAACTCTGGTGATGCATCTCCATTGGACTCAGCAGCATCAGCTTGCACAGTGGCAACTGCAGTAAAGAAAAACACAAATTCATTCAAAAGTTTTTTTACTCAGCCAGTACTGAGACAGAGTCTTGTCCAGTCAAAGTTTTTTCTTTTTATTAGATAGTTCCACCACCTCTCAATTCCATTTCAAAACTCTATAAAAAATAAACTAACCTTTGCTGAAGTGCAGGTATGACGAGGCTGTACCCTAGTTCTGACGTGCCAAGGCTTTGTCCAAGAATCTGGTGCAAGTAATGCTGCACTATTGGATGTTGACCATCACTTCCATTGTCCTCTCCATGTCAGAATCCTTATCCATGGTGATTTTTTTTTTTTTTTTCTGCATTCATGGGAAACTTGTGTTGATGGTCAGTGATTGTCTAACTGCCCTTCTGCTTTGGCATCAGGTCATTCACAACTGCTGCATGCTCCTTTTCCTATTCCTGCCTCTGCATTCTCTCCCAATATCTGCCTGGACTGAGAAGGTTATGAGAGTCCTCTTTAGGCAGAAGTAACACCCACCAAGCATGCTGACCTTGAGATTCATATTCCGCGGTTTCCACTACTCGGCCACGAATTATGAAAATTTGGAAAGAAAATTTAAAAAATGAGGTACAACAGAGATAACCACAAATCTATGAATCTTCCTTTCCTCTTGCTTATTTGCTGTTTCCCGCAATGGCAAAGTAGCTCCAGGAAGGACAAAGTCCTTGCTTGTCCCCATCCACTCTTTGGCTGTCATCAAAAGCACAGCCCCCATCCAAAACTGGGCCCCACAGACCATGGATTTCCCTGGTAGCTTCATATGCCTTGCTTCAGTCCACTGACAGCTCATCAATCACCTATTTACCACAGTGCTCTAATTCAAAGTATCCCATCCACACCTTTCACCCTCCTGCATGTTCAGTCCCTAAGCATTCCAAATATTTTTCAATCTATCTTTCCATATCCAGTTTGGTCTCCCCCTTCTCTCTTTCCCTTACACTTCGGAATCATATAACCTCTCTGTCAACCTCTCCTCACTTATTCTCTCCATGTCTTCAGCTTTCCAATTTGTCATTTGAATCTGCTGTGTCTTCAGCAGACAAAAGACTTACTTCCCAGGCCAAGACCCTTACATTTACTGCCCTAACCACCACATCCATTAACAAATCAAAAAGCCATGACAACATCACACATCCCTGCCACAAACCAACCCTTACCTATAACTACTCACTCTCCTGTGCACCTACTTGCGCACACACACACACACACACACACCTAATGCTCTTGATGAGAACTCACTGCTTCTTGTAGCTTTCCTCCTACACCAAATATTCGTAAAACCTTCCACAGGGATTCACAATTAACCCTGTCATATGCTTTCTCCAGATCTATAAGCACCACATACAAATAAATCCTTCTGCTTTTCTTAAGTACTTCTCACAAGTATTCTTTAAAGCAAACACCTGATTCACACACCCTCCACCAATCCTGAAACCACTTTGTTCCTCCCCTAGCCAGATGCTCTGTACATGCCTTCACCCTCTTAACTACCACTCTTCCATACAAGCAGCTAACTTATACCTCTTTAGTTCAAACCCTTGCCCTTATACAGAGGTAAAATATTCCATCTATCCATGGGCCTATCATAAGAAATTCACCTGCAAAACCATCCACTCCATCTAACTTAACACTTTTCATCTTACACAAGCATTTCACCATATCTCTCTTCACCACTTTCCATGACTATCACTCTGCATGCGCCCCAATCCATACACCTTACATCCACGAACTTATCATTGCCACAATCAACAATCCTTCAAAATACTCCATCTCCCCACTAAATACTACTACTTCCCCATTTACCCTTTTCAGTGATGTTTCCATTTGCTCTCTTGAACTGCCTTCCAAAACATCTTATCCTTCCTGAAGTTGAAAGATACTCATTCACCCCAACTTTCATATGCCCTCTAATTTCATCCCCTGCACCTTATACTTGACTTTCATCCACTTTCTTCTGTACATCTATCATATACACCCCTTCCTTGTAACACCCATACATCTCTCTTTTCTCTTTCATTGGCCATTTTACTTAGTCAACCAACCTCTCAAACTCACCTTCCACATGCCACACACTTTTCTTTCTCATGCCAGCAGTGCTTCCTTAAACATTTCCTATTCCTCATCCACTCCTCAAGCTTCATTCAGTCTCATCTTTTGCTAATCCACACTCAATCTCTCCTGATATTTCTTCACACAAGTCTCTTTTCCATGCTCACTTACTTCAAATGCATATCATTTCATCTTTTCCAAAAAACCTTTGCAAATCTTCCCCCTCACCTTCACCAAACATCCCACCACCCGCCCCTCCCATTATATTCACATCCAATGATGCCCATGTACCATCTTTCCCACTCACCCATGCATATTTGTGTATGTCCCTCTTTTATACCAGGTATTCCTAATCACTCGTACTTTATCTGCTTACAACTCCACAAGTTGTCTACCATTTCTGGAAATTCACCTCACAGAGTATTCCATGCCCCTCAATTATACCCTCAACTGTCACATTACTCTCACACTTAAATGACCCATCACTAATACCCAGACTCTGCCATCAAAACTGCTGCCACATTCAATCAGCTGGTAAAAAAAAAATGCCTCATGGCAGGGTGCATAAGCTTTAACAGTCATCCATCTCAAATAATCCATTTTTATCTGCATCCACCACATCCTTACACTCTTTCACACATTACCATAACTGCTGCAGCAGTAATAATACCCCTTCCTTAGCTTTTGCCCTCACACCAACTCCTGACTAAGATATTCCCAAACCATTCTTCCCTGTTACCTTTGACCTTGGTTACATCCACACACACATTCAGACACCCTTAGCCTGAGCCTTCAAGGAGAATGAAAGCTCCTTGCTTGGTTACTTCTTTTAGAAAATGAAATACAATTGTGTGAGGAGTATTTCCAATCCCCAGCTCCTTTTACTTGCCTTCTAGAACAAATGGAATATGGAAAGAGAACTCTTCCCTACATTTGGGATTATATTTATTTATCATACTTTGTCGCTGTCTCCCAAGTTAGCGAGGAAGCCCAAGGAAACAGACGAAAGAATGGCCCAACCCACCCACATACACATGTATATAATACACGTCTACACACACACACATATACATATCTATACATTTCAACGTAAACATAAGTATATACATACACAGACATATATATATATATACACATGTACATAATTCATACTTGCTGCCTTTATTCATTCCTATCGCCACCCTGCCACACATAAAATGACAACCCCCTCTCCCCGCACGTGTGCGAGGTTGCGCTAGAAAAAGACAAAAAAGGCCACATTCGTTCACACTCGGTCTCTAGCTGTCATGTATAATGCACCAAAACCACAGCTCCCTTTCCACATCCAGGCCCCACACAACTTTCCATGGTTTACCCCAGACACTTCACATGCCCTGGTTCAATCCATTGACTGCACGTCGACCCCAGTATACCACATCGTTCCAATTCACTCTATTCCTTGCACGCCTTTCACCCTCATGCAACTCCAGTGTACTGAGCATACTATTAATGAATAAAAAATATTCATGTAAAAACTGTAATTACCTAGTTTATGGATGGCACCTTTCTATTTGACATGAAATAAATTTTTTCAGGAATGCATAATTACAATGTGCATAAGTAATACAGGGTGTGGGATTTTGGGTGTAAGACCTATATCTCCATCTATTTTACACCTTCATAGAGGACAGGGCTTTAAAGGGAGGGAAACCGAGATAAAATCGCACAAAATCAAAACTGGATAATTTAAGAGATGCATTCCTCACCCTTTTGTTGAAATCTTGCAAAGATTAAATGAACTGAAGAGAAGCCTTTGGCACTACACACAAGAATGTTAAAAAGTGTCTGTCCCACAGATGGTTAACTGAGCTATATTCAGTTCATATGTCAACATACAAAGCAAATGATTCCATAAATAAACAAGAAAACTTGCCTGTAAAGTACAGAAATGAGAGGTACCTAACTCATACCAATACCTACAGCACATTCCTCACTCCTTCCCCAGACCCACCATAATGTGGTGTACTTTACCTCCTTACCCATTATTTTCATTCATAGAAATATGTAAGCATAAGACATTCCAGTTGTAAATCGGTAAGTACTTACTCAACTGTAAGCATTAAATTAGAGATTGTATCAACTCCCATGTGTGAAAGTTGAGAATAAATGTGAATAAAAGTAAAGTTATTAGGTTTAGTAAAGCAGAGGAGCAAGTCAGTTAAGGTATGAGCTTGAATAGAAACAATTTGGAAAAACTGAAGTGTTTAGATAGCTGAGAGAGAGAGAGAGAGAGAGAGAGAGAGAGAGAGAGAGAGAGAGAGAGAGAGAGAGAGAGAGAGAGAGAGAGAGAGAGAGAGAGAGAGAGAGAGAGAGAGAGAGAGAGAGAGAGAGAGAGAGAGAGAGAGAGAGAGAGAGAGAGAGAGAGAGAGAGAGAGAGAGAGAGAGAGAGAGAGAGAGAGAGAGAGAGAGAGAGAGAGAGAGAGAGAGAGAGAGAGAGAGAGAGAGAGAGAGAGAGAGAGAGAGAGAGAGAGAGAGAGAGAGAGAGAGAGAGAGAGAGAGAGAGAGAGAGAGAGAGAGAGAGAGAGAGAGAGAGAGAGAGAGAGAGAGAGAGAGAGAGAGAGAGAGAGAGAGAGAGAGAGAGAGAGAGAGAGAGAGAGAGAGAGAGAGAGAGAGAGAGAGAGAGAGAGAGAGAGAGAGAGAGAGAGAGAGAGAGAGAGAGAGAGAGAGAGAGAGAGAGAGAGAGAGAGAGAGAGAGAGAGAGAGAGAGAGAGAGAGAGAGAGAGAGAGAGAGAGAGAGAGAGAGAGAGTGAGAGAGAGAGAGAGAGAGAGAGAGAGAGAGAGAGAGAGAGAGAGAGAGAGAGAGAGAGAGAGAGAGAGAGAGAGAGAGAGAGAGAACATGGCAACGAATGGAATCATGCAAGTGAGTCATAGGGTGGATGAGGGGTGCAGGTTCTGGGAGCACTGAGGAATGTGTGGAAAGATAGGTCACTATATGAGAGGGCAAAAATGGGTATGTTTGAATGATAGAAGTCCCACAATGTTGTATGAATGCCAGGCATGGGCTATATATATGGATGTGCGAAGGAGGGTGGCTTTGTTGAAAATAAAATGTTTGAGGTGGTTTTATCATATAAGGAGTAAAAGAGTAAGAGAGAATTGTGGTAATAAGAAGAGTGTAGTTGAGAGAGCTAAAGAGGGTGTGCTGAAATAGTTGACATATGGAGTGAAGAGAGGTTGACAAAGAGGACATATGCATGTTTCACAAGTGGAGGGGTCAAGGAAAATGAAAAGACCAAACAGGAGATGGAGGAATGGAGTGTAAAAGATTTTAAGTGGTCAGGGCCTGAGCTAGCAAGGTGAGTGGCATGCACAGGATAGAGTAACTTGAAACACTGGTATACAGGGGTCAACATTCTGTCAAAGGACTGAACCAGGGTATGCCAAGTAGTTGACTGAAACCATAGAAAGGCATGTGAGGTCTGGTTGTGGATAAGGGGCTATGGTTTAGGTGCATTACACATGACAGCTAGAGAATTGATGTGAGTGAATGTGGCCTTTCATTAAGAACAGAGGACTGGGCCTTTGAGGGAATATCCTCACCTGGCCCCCCTTCTCCGTTCCTTCTTTTGGAGAAAAAAAAAAAAAAAATAATGAGGGGAGGATTTCCAGCCCCCCGCTCCCTCCCCTTTTAGTCACCTTCTACGACACGCAGGGAACACGTGGGAAGTATCCTTTCTCCCCTATCCCCAGGGATATATATATATTTCTTTTTTTTCTTTCAAACTATTCACCATTTCCCGCATTAGCAAGGTAGCGTTAAGAACAGAGGACTGGGCCTCTGAGGGAATATCCTCACCTGGCCCCCTTCTCTGTTCCTTCTTTTGGAAAATTAAGAAAAGAAAAAAAATGAGAGGGGAGGATTTCCAGCCACCCGCTCCCTCCCTTTTTGGTCGCCTTCTACGACACGCAGGGAATACGTGGGAAGTATTCTTTCTCCCCTACCCCTATATATATATATATATATATATATATATATATATATATATATATATATATATATATATATATATATTGGTGCTAACAGACTCTCTGTAATTAAGGTTACTCAACAAGTGGAAGGTCACCTTTGACAAAGTTGTACCATTAAGAGTACAGTTTTGTTAAAGAACTTATCACTCCAAACGAGTCTACATTTCCCTGCAACTGGAAGTAGCACAGCCTTGTGGGATGCAGGAGACTTTAAAAAGAAGCCTTGGAAATTGGTCCTAGGGTAGTCATGTATGAAATGAATATCAATATAACACTTCATGACCTATGGTCCTGACTGGTGGACGTGGCAAGCTTTACGAGCGCTGCAGGACTTCTGGGGCAGGAAGGCATGGTAAGATTCATTCTGTATATATGAAGAATTAACGAGGCAAAACAACAATCCATGCTAACACCAACCCTCCCATGAAGAGAATGAGTGAAAAAAGGTCAAAAAAGAGGATATATTTGTCAAAAAGGAGGGAACATGAATGGGGAGACTAAATTGCAGATTGATGGATGGAGTGACATAGATTTTAGCAATTGGGTCCTGAATATGCAGGAGGGTGAAAAGTTTGCATCAGATAGAGTGCATTGGAACAATGTGGTATACTGGGGTTGAAATGCAGTCAGTGGACTTAACCAGGTGCATGTTAAACCTCCAGGGTAAACCATGAAAAAGTATGTTGGGCCTGGGGGTGGACAAGGAGCTGTGAGTTTTTGCTATTTTATCCAAGACAAGGTAGCGTCAAGAACAGATGACCAAGCCTAAGAAGAAAAAAAACTATATATATATATATATATATATATATATATATATATATATATATATATATATATATATATATATATTCATTTATTTATATTTATTTTGCTTTGTCGCTGTCTCCCGTGTTTGCAAGGTAGCACAAGGAAACAGACGAAAGAAATGGCACAACCCACCCCCATACACAATGTACACACACACACGCCTACACACGCAAATATACATACTTATACATCTCAATGTACACATATATATACACACACAGACACATACATATATACCCATGCACACAATTCACACTGTCTGCCCCTATTCATTCCCATCGCCACCTCACCACACATGGAATACCATCCCCCTCCCCCCTCATGTGTGCGAGGTAGCACCAGGAAAAGACAACAAAGGCCCCATTCGTTCACACTCAGTCTCCAGCTGTCACGCAATAATGCCCAAAACCACAGCTCCCTTTCCACATCCAGACCCCACACAACTTTCCATGGTTTACCCCAGACGCTTCACATGCCCTGATTCAATCCACTGACAGCACGTCAACCCTGGTATACCACATCGATCCAATTCACTCTATTCCTTGCCCGCCTTTCACCCTCCTGCATGTTCAGGCCCCGATCAAACAAAATCTTTTTCACTCCATCTTTCCACCTCCAATTTGGTCTCCCACTTCTCCTCATTCCCTCCACCTCCAACACATATATCCTCTTGGTCAATCTTTCCTCACTCATTCTCTCCATGTGCCCAAACCATTTCAAAACACCCTCTTCTGCTCTCTCAACCACGCTCTTTTTATTTCCACACATCTCTCTTACCCTTACATTACTTACTCGATCAAACCACCTGACACCACACATTGTCCTCAAACATCTCATTTCCAGTACATCCACCCTCCTGCGCACAACTCTATCCATAGTCCACGCCTCACAACCATACAACCCATACCCATTTTTGCTTTCCGAGATAATGTTCTCGACTTCCACACATTCTTCAAGGCTCCCAGGATTTTCACCCCCTCCCCCACCCTATGATTCACTTCCGCTTCCATGGTTCCATCCGCTGCCAGATCCACTCCCAGATATCTAAAACACTTTACTTCCTCCAGTTTTTCTCCATTCAAACTTACCTCCCAATTGACTTGACCCTCAACCCTACTGTACCTAATAACCTTGCTCTTATTCACATTTACTCTTAACTTTCTTCTTTCACACACTTTACCAAACTCAGTCACCAGCTTCTGCAGTTTCTCACATGAATCAGCCACCAGCGCTGTATTATCAGCGAACAACAACTGACTCACTTCCCAAGCTCTCTCATCCACAACAGACTTCATACTTGCCCCTCTTTCCAAAACTCTTGCATTCACCTCCCTAACAACCCCATCCATAAACAAATTAAACAACCATGGAGACATCACACACCCCTGCTGCAAACCTACATTCACTGAGAACCAATCACTTTCCTCTCTTCCTACACGTACACATGCCTTACATCCTCGATAAAAACTTTTCACTGCTTCTAACAACTTGCCTCCCACACCATATATTCTTAATACCTTCCACAGAGCATCTCTATCAACTCTATCATATGCCTTCTCCAGATCCATAAATGCTACATACAAATCCATTTGCTTTTCTAAGTATTTCTCACATACATTCTTCAAAGCAAACACCTGATCCACTCATCCTTTACCACTTCTGAAACCACACTGCTCTTCCCCAATCTGATGCTCTGTACATGCCTTCACCCTCTCAATCAATACCCTCCCATATAATTTACCAGGAATACTCAACAAACTTATACCTCTGTAATTTGAGCACTGACTCTTATCCCCTTTGCCTTTGTACAATGGCACTATGCACGCATTCCACCAATCCTCAGTCACCTCACCATGAGTCATACATACATTAAATAACCTTAACAACCAGTCAACAATACAGTCACCCCCTTTTTGAATAGATTCCACTGCAATACCATCCGAACCTGCTGCCTTGACGGCTTTCATCTTCTGCAAAGCTTTTACTACCTCTTCTCTGTTTACCAAATCATTTTCCCTAACCCTCTCACTTTGCACACCACCTCGACCAAAACACCCTATATCTACCACTCTATCATCAAACACATTCAACAAACCTTCAAAATACTCACTCCATCTCCTTCTCACATCACCACTACTTGTTATCACCTCCCCATTTGCGCCCTTCACTGAAGTTCCCATTTGCTCCCTTGTCTTACGCACTTTATTTACCTCCTTCCAGAACATCTTTTTATTCTCCCTAAAATTTAATGATACTCTCTCACCCCAACTCTCATTTGCCCTCTTTTTCACCTCTTGCACCTTTCTCTTGACCTCCTGTCTCTTTCTTTTATACATCTCCAACTCAATCTTTTATACATCTCCCACTCAATTGCATTTTTTCCCTGCAAAAATCGTCCAAATGCCTCTCTCTTCTCTTTCATTAATAATCTTACTTCTTCATCCCACCACTCACTACCCTTTCTAATCAACCCACCTCCCACTCTTCTCATGCCACAAGCATCTTCTGCGCAATCCATCACTGATTCCCTAAATACATCCCATTCCAACCCCGCTCCCCTTACTTCCATTGTTCTCACCTTTTTCCCTTCTGTACTCAGTCTCTCCTGGTACTTCCTCACACAAGTCTCCTTCCCAAGCTCACTTACTCTCACCACCCTCTTCACCCCAACATTCACTCTTCTTTTCTGAAAACCCATACAAATCTTCACCTAAGCCTCCACAAGATAATGATCAGACATCCCTCCAGTTGCACCTCTCAGCACATTAAATCCAAAAGTCTCTCTTTCACGCGCCTGTCAATTAACACGTAGTCCAATAACGCTCTCTAGCCATCTCTCCTACTTACATACGTATACTTACGTATATCTCGCTTTTTAAACCAGGTATTCCCAATCACCAGTCCTTTTTCAGCACATAAATCTACAAGCTCTTCACCATTTCCATTTACAACACTGAACACCCCATGTATACCAATTATTCCCTCAACTGCCACATTACTCACCTTTGCATTCAAATCACCCATCACTATAACCCGGTCTCGTGCATCAAAACCACTAACACACTCATTCAGCTGCTCCCAAAACACTTGCCTCTCATGATCTTTCTTCTCATGCCCAGGTGCATATGCACCAATAATCACCCATCTCTCTCCATCAACTTTCAGTTTTACCCATATTAATCGAGAATTTACTTTCTTACATTCTATCACATACTCCCACAACTCCTGTTTCAGGAGTACTGCTACTCCTTCCCTTGCTCTTGTCCTCTCACTAACCCCTGACTTTACTCCCAAGACATTCCCAAACCACTCTTCCCCTTTACCCTTGAGCTTCGTTTCACTCAGAGCCAAAACATCCAGGTTCCTTTCCTCAAACATACTACCTATCTCTCCTTTTTTCACATCTTGGTTACATCCACACACATTTAGACACCCCAGTCTGAGCCTTCGAGGAGGATGAGCACTCCCCGCGTGACTCCTTCTTCTGTTTCCCATGGCGAATAGTATGAAAGAAGAAAAGAAATATATATATATATATATATATATATATATATATATATATATATATATATATATATATATATATATATATATATATAAAATAGAAAAAAATAAATGAATAAATAAATAAGTGGATCATAGGGTGGGGGAGGGGGCGAAAATTTTGGGAGCCTTGAAAAATGTGTGGAAGTTGAGAACATTATCTCGGAAAGCAAAAATGGGTATGTTTGAAGGAATAGTGGTTCCAACAATGTTGTATGGTTGCGAGGCGTGGGCTATGGATAGAGTTGTGCGCAGGAGGATGGATGTGCTGGAAATGAGATGTTTGAGGACAATGTGTGGTGTGAGGTGGTTTGATCGAGTAAGTAACGTAAGGGTAAGAGAGATGTGTGGAAATAAAAAGAGCGTGGTTGAGAGAGCAGAAGAGGGTGTTTTGAAATGGTTTGGGCACATGGAGAGAATGAGTGAGGAAAGATTGACCAAGAGGATATATGTGTCGGAGGTGGAGGGAACAAGGAGAAGAGGGAGACCAAATTGGAGGTGGAAAGATGGAGTGAAAAGGATTTTGTGTGATCGGGGCCTGAACATGCAGGAGGGTGAAAGGAGGGCAAGGAATAGAGTGAATTGGAGCGATGTGGTATACAGGGGTTGACGTGCTGTCAGTGGATTGAATCAAGGCATGTGAAGCGTCCGGGGTAAACCATGGAAAGCTGTGTAGGTATGTATATTTGCGTGTGTGGACGTGTGTATGTACATGTGTATGGGGGGGGGTTGGGCCATTTCTTTCGTCTGTTTCCTTGCGCTACCTCGCAACCGCGGGAGACAGCGACGAGGTATAAAAAAAAAAAAAAAAAATATATATATATATATATATATATATATAAGAGTGAGTGCACAAATTACAGAGGTATAAGTTTGTTGAGTATTCCTGGCAAATTATATGGGAGGGTATTGATTGAGAGGGTGAAGGCATGTACAGAGCATCAGATTGGGGAAGAGCAGTGTGGTTTCAGAAGTGGTAAAGGATGTGTGGATCAGGTGTTTGCTTTGAAGAATGTATGTGAGAAATACTTAGAAAAGCAAATGGATTTGTATGTAGCATTTATGGATCTGGAGAAGGCATATGATAGAGTTGATAGAGATGCTCTGTGGAAGGTATTAAGAATATATGGTGTGGGAGGCAAGTTGTTAGAAGCAGTGAAAAGTTTTTATCGAGGATGTAAGGCATGTGTACGTGTAGGAAGAGAGGAAAGTGACTGGTTCTCAGTGAATGTAGGTTTGCGGCAGAGGTGTGTGATGTCTCCATGGTTGTTTAATTTGTTTATGGATGGGGTTGTTAGGGAGGTGAATGCAAGAGTTTTGGAAAGAGGGGCAAATATGAAGTCTGTTGGGGATGAGAGAGCTTGGGAAGTGAGTCAGGTGTTGTTCGCTGATGATACAGCGCTGGTGGCTGATTCATGTGAGAAACTGCAGAAGCTGGTGACTGAGTTTGGTAAAGTGTGTGAAAGAAGAAAGTTCAGAGTAAATGTGAATAAGAGAAAGGTTATTAGTTACAGTAGGGTTGAGGGTCAATTCAATTGGGAGGTGAGTTTGAATGGAGAAAAACTGGAGGAAGTGAAGTGTTTTAGATATCTGGGAGTGGATCTGGCAGCGGATGGAACCATGGAAGCGGAAGTGGATCATAGGGTTGGGGAGGGGGCGAAAATTCTGGGAGCCTTGAAGAATGTGTGGAAGTCGAGAACATTATCTCGGAAAGCAAAAATGGGTATGTTTGAAGGAATAGTGGTTCCAACAATGTTGTATGGTTGTGAGGCGTGGACTATGGATAGAGTTGTGCGCAGGAGGATGGATGTGCTGGAAATGAGATGTTTGAGGACAATGTGTGGTGTGAGGTGGTTTGATCGAGTAAGTAACGTAAGAGTAAGAGAGATGTGTGGAAATAAAAAGAGCGTGGTTGAGAGAGCAGAAGAGGGTGTTTTGAAATGGTTTGGTCACATGGAGAGAATGAGTGAGGAAAGATTGACCAAGAGGATATATGTGTCGGAGGTGGAGGGGACGAGGAGAAGAGGGAGACCAAATTGGAGGTGGAAAGATGGAGTGAAAAAGATTTTGTGTGATCAGGGACTGAACATGCAGGAGGGTGAAAGGAGGGAAAAGAATAGAGTGAATTGGAGCGATGTGGTATACCGGGGTTGACGTGCTGTCAGTGGATTGAATCAAGGCATGCATATGGGGGTGGGTTGGGCCATTTCTTTCGTCTGTTTCCTTGCGCTACCTCGCAAACGCGGGAGACAGCGACAAAGCAAAAAAAAAAAAAAAAAAAAAAAAAAAAAAAATATATATATATATATATATATATATATATATGTACATACATGTGTATGGGGGTGGGTTGGGCCATTTCTTTCGTCTGTTTCCTTGAGCTACCTCACAAACGCGGGAGACAGCGACAAAGCAAAAAAAAAAAAAAAAATATATATATATATATATATATATATATATAGGGGATTAAGAATACTTCCCACGTATTCCCTGCGTGTCGTAGAAGGCGACTAAAAGGGGAGGGAGCGGGGGGCTGGAAATCCTCCCCTCTCGTTTTTTTTTTTTTTTTTTTTTCAATTTTCCAAAAGAAGGAACAGAGAATTGGGCCAGGTGAGGGTATTCCCTCAAAGGCCCAGTCCTCTGTTCTTAACGCTACCTCGCTAATGCGGGAAATGGCGAATAGTTTGAAAGAAAAGAAAGATATATATATATATATTTTCTTTTTTTTCTTTCATACTATTCGCCATTTCCCGTGTTAGTGAGGTAGCGTTAAGAACAGAGGACTGGGCCATTGAGGTAATATCCTCACCTGGCCCAATTCTCTGTTCTTTCCTTTGGAAAATAAAAAAAAAAAGCGAGGGGAGGATTTCCAGCCACCCGCTCCCTCCCCTTTTAGTCGCCTTCTACGACACGCAGGTAATACGTGGGAAGTATTCTTTCTCCCCTATCCCCAGGGATAATATATATATATATATATATATATATATATATATATATATATATATATATATATATATATATATATATATATACATATATATATATATATATATTTTTTTTTTGCTTTGTCGCTGTCTCCCGCGTTTGCGAGGTAGCGCACGGAAACAAACGAAAGAAATGGCCCAACCCACCCCCATACACATGTATATACATACGTCCACACATGCAAATATACATACCTACACAGCTTTCCATGGTTTACCCCAGACGCTTCACATGCCTTGATTCACTCCACTGACAGCACGTCATCCCCGGTATACCACATCGCTCCAATTCACTCTATTCCTTGCCCTCCTTTCACCCTCCTGCATGTTCAGGCCCCGATCACACAAAATCTTTTTCACTCCATCTTTCCACCTC